>NW_021963677.1:0-64379 GCF_901765095.1 Microcaecilia unicolor | reverse complement strand
TACCTGCTGCGTTTGACGCAGGTGTGAGATGTGATGGTTGGGGGGGGGGGAGGGATGCTAGGAACAGGATAGATGCTAAGGGAGAAGAATGGGAAAAGGGAACTGGGAAAACTTGACAGGATTTGATGTCTTGCCTCACCAAATATCTCAAGGCAACGTACAACGAAACAGTCAAACTGCAGAACTTGTAATGATTATCCAAGAAGGGGTTCGGAGGCTCGCTCGAGTCTGAGAGTGGTGGAAATGGGTAGAAAAACACAGAGAGATGGAGGGGCTGGTGCTAGTGGTAGGAAAAGGGGACCTGGGGCTGGGAAAAGACGTTTGTGGAAAACTTTGAGCCGTGGAATGGAATCTACCTAAAAAGCCACAAAAATCTCCCCCCATACACAAAGCAAATATATCGATAAACTCCTATTTTTAACTCTCAGGAAGCACTGAATTGCCTAAAAAATAAACCTCTAAAGTTTCACTTGATAAACCCCTAGATCAGATGCCCCAAATATAATCTCCTACAGTGGTCAGTGGGACCCTCCCTCTCCGCTTGCCTCATCTGCTGTGTTTTCTTTCCATACCAGAGATGTGCATCCAGCTCGGGAGGCCATGATGACGAAGTTTCAAAGGCTGAGCGGGCCAACAGAGCCCAGGAGATCTACGGGACGCAGCCCCTCACCATCTTCTCCAAAATCATTGATCGCACCATCCCTGCTGATATTTTCTATGAAGATAAAAAGGTGAACATGGGGTGGGGGTATACAAGGGAGCATTCTCCCCCCTTCATTGAGGGACATGGATGGAAGAATACATCACTGTATTATGTTATCCCTGTGTTGCATATATATGATTAATGTACAACAATACAAAAATCTCCCACCATACACCAAATATAGTAACATAAGAGATGACGGCAGATAAAGACCTGTAGGGTCCATCCAGTCTGCCCAACAAGATAAACTCATAGCATAAGGTATGATGTGATATTACTTATACTTGATTTTGATTTGTCCTTGCCATTTTCAGGGCACAGACCGTAGCAGTCCACCCGGCACTAGCCTCGTTCTCTAACTTCTGAAGTTGTCATTGAAGCCCCACTCCAGCCCATCCAAATCTGTTTAGCCATGAGCAGGGCACACACCATAGAAGGCTGCTCAGCACTGGAGTGGAGGAGTGGCCTAGTGGTTAGGGTGATGGACTTTGGTCCTGAGGAACTGAGTTCGATTCCCAGCACAGGCAGCTCCTTGTGACCCTGGGCATGTCACTTAACCCTCCATTGCCTGCCGCATTGAGCCTGCCATGAGTGGGAAAAAGTGCGGGGTACAAATGTAACAAAAATAAAATAAATAAATGTTACTAAGTTTGTTTGGTCAGATAATCCGCAAGAAGCGGAGAACACGAACGCCCCAAGAGAGAATACAGGTATAGGAGAAAGTGGGATGTTTGACCACAGAAAACCAAAGACTGGAGGGATTAATTCTTAAATCAGTTGTTTATTGATGAGAAAAAGAGTCGACACAAACGGGAAAAATAGTGGAGTATTGATGATAAATTGAACCATTAATTTTTGTATTTAAGGAATAGAATAAATTTAAGATAAATTAAAAAAATGTTTTTAAAAAAGGTGTTAAAGAGTATAGAGTGCATTTTATTTATTTTGTAGCATTTGTATCCCACATTTTCCCACCAATTTGCAGGCTCAATGTGGCTTAAATTTGCCGTAATGGCGGTTGCCATTTCCGGGTAAACAGAATTACAAGTGGTGTTGCGTTAAGGTGCATACATACGTGGTAGCATACATGGTACATACGTACATGGTAACATACATGGAACATAACATATATGGACTAAATCATGGTATGTGTGTATACCATGTGCGTACATACATGGTAGAGAAGAGAACATTATGGTATTGCATGAAAGTTCCTGAGTAATACAGTGGATTGTAGCATACTTTAGGCCATCGACTATATAGAGACCCTATTCCACATAAGGTTTAAAGTGGTAGTGTTTGATTGTTCATAGCAGAGAGGTTAATCAGTCTTGTGATAAGATTTCAGTTTTGTATAGGTTTTGAATGAATGCAAAACCGACAAACTGTATGAACTGATAAACTATGGTTGTAGAGGTATTATTTATTTGTCTAAGGGACAGTTTTTGGGGGGTGATATTGAAATATAATGTGGAATTATTCAAAGGAAGGGACGGAAATCAATTTCATTATTTAAGCCTTTAGGAGTTAAGGTTTGGAATTCATAAATAAGCTTCTGTATTTTAAGTATGAATACATATATAAATGTTGTATGATTATGCTTAGAAGTATGCACACAAAAATTGCTATTTCCTTTATCTGACTACTTTTTCATTTGATTAGTTCTTAGCTTGTACTATTACTATTATAATTTGGTCTATGTAGAAGGATTTTTTAAACATTTTTTTAAAATATTTATGTTTACTGTTTTATTTGCAATCCTGATTTTATATTAGAAATAGTCATTGTCTTTTATTAATCTATACGTGTATATGTATGTTTTGTAGACTCCTGATGCAGGCCTAATGGCCGAAACACAACGTTTGTGTTGAGTCTTTTTTTCATCAATAAACAACTTAATTAAGAATTAATCCCTCCAGTCTTTGGTTTTCCGTGGACAAACATCCCACTTTCTCCTATACTAAGCTTGTTTGGTTCCAGCCCTTCCATACAGGATTCCTTTGTGTTTATCCCATGAATTATTTAATTCTGTTACCGTTTTCATCTCCATCACCTCCCACGGGAGGGCATTCCATGTATCTACCACCATCTCCGTGACATTATTCCTGAGTCGGCTCCCCTGTAAGTTCAATTCATGTTACCTAGTCCTTCCACCTTTCCGTTTGTGTGTGGATTAATACTTTCAAATATTTGAACATCTCTGTCGTAACACCCTTGTTTCTCCTTTCCTCCAGGGTATACATGTTCAGTTCATCAAGTCTCTTGTCATACATCTTGCTATGCAAACCCCATTTTCTTTGCTTTTCTTTGAATCGCTTCAAGTCCTTTTACATTCTTGGATATACATTAAAAACTTTGAAACATCTTAAATCCATGAAACAACTGAAATCCATAATATAAAATACGATATAAACTGCTTATTTCTAGGATAAACGTACAAAATGTACTGTACTGTTTTGGGATCAGCTTCTTGTTGATATACAGGTGGAAAGGTCTTATAAGACCTTTAAGGTTAAATTGAAAACCTGTTTTTTCATGTAGGTGTTTGGATTGTAGCTGAACTCTGGTTACCTTATAGGCCCCTGTTGAAGATCTCTGTGTTTTCAGCTTTCCAGTAGCTATGGAGTTCGTTTCTCTTTACTTACTATATATTGTAAACCACTTTGACCTTTTTTTGATAGGAGGTATATCAAGTCTTATTAAACTGTGAACTGTAATATACTCCTATCACTATCCTTTTCTTCTTTACACATGGAATTTCTGTCGATAAGGATTCCAAAGTCTATTTTGTGTCTTGCAGAACTTTCAGTCTGTTTGATTTAAGGTCCTCTTTGACATACAACCCTACTCCTCCACTTAATTGATCCACCCTATCCCTGCAACATTTATTTATGTATTTATTACATTTGTAACCCACATTTTCCCGCATAGCAATAGGCTCAATGTGGCTTACAGGTTCCGGAGAGGAGAGTACCAACTCCGGGAATATATACAGAATGGAAAATAGAGTAACAGTAGGTGCAAGGAAGCTGATAAGTCTCCGGGGATGGGGCTACAGCTTCTAGTGAGCAATACAGAGTAGGATAAGGGTAGAAGTACACTTAATTATAACTGGAGTGGTAAAATTTGAAGTAATAGGATTATGTGGAAGGGGTATTGTTCATTTCTTAGATTGAGACTACCAGACCTGAGAAGGTACAATGTGGCAGCGCTGGTACGCTGGATCCATGAGCTGATTACAGGACATGGATTTTATGCCCTCCCGGGATTCTGGGAAAGTTGGTGTGGTTTGAATGACCCCTTTACAGTATTAGAATCATGGGTAGTGCAGGGTGCAAAAAAGACAGTGGACAACCTGTATGTGGCAGCATTGCAGCTGGCATGGAGATGGTGGAGAGGACAAGGAGGAGCGATGAGGGGAACCAGTCCCTTTTTGCCGCTGGTAGGAAACATGGCTTTCCCGACAGGGATGGGAAGATCAGTGTTTCAGAGTTGGCAAGATAAGGGGTGCAGATTCATAGGACAATTTAGGAAGGATGGAGATGATGTCTTCCCAACCTTTGACATGGTCAGACACGAACTGCAGATCCCTCGCTCCCAATTTTTTGCATATTTGCAAGCGCGAGATTACATTTTGAGCATGGAACGAGGGAGTAAAAGCCTCACCCGTTTTACACAACTAGATTATACATTTATGCGGATGACGCCTCTATGTAATAAAATGGCAGGGTGGTACCAGGTGATGAGGGAACATCAGAAAGCGCCCCATATGGTACACTTAGCAGAGGAGTGGAGTAGAGATGTAGTAGAAGAAGTTACAGTAGAGCGATTGGGTGCGATATTTCGAAATCTGGGCAAGCTTACTCCAAATGCAGCACTGCAGGAAATACAATATCGAATTCTTAACAGGGTCCACATTACTAAGGTAAAGGGGAAACAGCTGGGAATGTGGGAAGATGACAAGTGCAATAAGTGCAAGAAAAACGCAGGAACATTTTTACACTCATTCATGGAATGCCCAGCACTTCACACGTTATGGGTCGGAGCGTTAGGGTTAGTGGAGGAGGTTCTGCAACGCCCAGTAGAGTGGAAGTACTCGATCATATTAATGGGGTGTGGAGAATCACTTCGAGAACAAAAACTGGGGGCAGCCCACTGCAAATTTGTGTTATTGGCAATGATGTTGCTTAAGAAGTGTGTGCTGAAAGCGTGGGTAGATGCCGAGCCACCACACCTAGAAGTATGGAAAAACTGTATGGTTGAGATGGCCCAATGGGTAAGCTTATCGTTCAGACTTTCTGCCTCAGGGAGGAACCGCCAATACAGAGACATCTGGGGGAGAGCACTCAAAATACTCTCACCGCAAGATTTAGCAATGAGTAATTAAAGGGGTCTGCATGTAATGGGGCAGGAGCAACCTTTGGGGGAGGGGGGGTAGGGAGATGGGAGGGAGGGGGGTGTAAACGATAAAAAGTTATGAAGCCAAGACTGGTGGAGAGAAGACTATTTCTGTACTACTGCTCTGTTTTATCACAAAATTGTGGATGGTTGGTTTTTGTTTATAACTGGTTGTCTCTGTCTTCATACAATAAAAATAATTAAAAAAAAAAAAAAGAAAGACGTGATGCATTGTTCATGAATTAGTTTGGGTCTGCTGGGTAGGCTTTCCGGAAGAGGAGGTCTTTTTGGAATTTTAGATGGGTGTTCACAGTTCTAATGTTTCTAGGTAATGCGTTCCAGAGCTGGGTGCAAATGTAGGAAAAGCTGGATGCATATGTTGATTTGTATTTTAGTTCTTTACAGTTTGGGTAATTCAGGTTTAGAAATGTTCTTGATGATTCAATGATGTTTCTAGTTGGTAAGTCGATAAGTTGGGTCATGTAGGTTGGGTCCAGACCATGGATTATTTTATGGACCAGAGTGCAAATTTTGAAGGCTATTCGTTCCTTGATTGGTAGCCAGTGTAGTATTTCGCGCAGGGGTTTAGCACTTTCAAATCTTTTCTTTCCGAAAATGAGTCTAGCTGCTGTGTTCTGCGCGGTCTGGAGTTTCCTTAAGATCTGTTCTTTGCATCCCGCATATACGGTGTTACAATAGTCAACATGTGATAGTACCATTGTTCGAATTATATTACGGAAAGTTTCCCTTGGGAAGAATTGTTTGATCCGTTTAAGTTTCCACATTGCATGGAACATTTTCTTCGTGGTGTCAGAGGCTTGGCTCTCCAGGGTTAGGTTGGTGTCAATAGTAATTCCAAGGATCTTCAGTTTGTCCGATATTGGGAGAGTATGTTCCGGGGTTTTTATGGATGAAGGGAGGTTTGTTTTGTGGTGAGAAGAGAGAATAAGGCAGTGAGTTTTTTCCTTGTTTGAGTTTGAATGCCGATGCCCAGGCATCCATTAAGCTTAAACTAGTCTTTATTGCAACAGTGATTCTGTTGGATTAGAGTTGAATGGTATGTAAATGTTGACATCATCCGCATACAGAAAAGGATTAAGATTATGCTTGTATAGGGCATGAGCAAGGGGGATCATCATCAGATTAAATATGAGTGAGAGAGGTGAACCCTGGGGTACTCCACAGTCGGTACTCCATGATGGTGATATGTTTGAGTTTGCTTTTACTTGATAAGATCTCGTGGTTAGGCATAGGAGGGAATATACTCAAATGGATCAAAGGTTTCCTATCTTGTTGAGTGTTCTTAATAGTATATAGTGGTGAACCGTATCAAATGTGCTTGACAAGTCGAATTGCAAGAGGAGTATGTTTTTACCTAATGCGATTTCCTTTTTGAACTTGGCTAGGAGAGTTACCAGGGCGGTTTCCGTACTGTGGAGAGATCTGAAGCCCAACTGTGATTCATGAAGGATTGAGAAATTGTCGATGTATTCAGTAAGTTGTTTAGCTACGATGCTTTCCATCAGTTTGGTTGTAAGTGGGATGGATGCCACAGGTGTAATGTGTTCCATTGGTTATCTTCCTTCCACCAGGTCTCAGAGATGCCTATTACGAGGGGCATTTTCAATATGACGTTTAAATCCGACGTTGGATGTTTTGATCAAAATGTCCCAAATTCAAGTGGCAAATGTAGTGATTTTCGAAACAGAAAAACGTTTATCTTTCTGTTTCAAAAGTGGCCACTTGCTAGATGTTTTTGTGCTCAGTGCGTCTATCTTTATGGACCATTTTTGAAAAAAAAATATTCAAGTGAAAAAAGCACAAAATCAAGCTATTGGGATGTATGGAGGCCCAGCATTCTTAGTAGACTGGCTGTTCAGACATCCCAGCAGAGCACTGGGGCACCCTAGGGGGCACTGCAGTGGACTTCACATAAAATCTCCCAGGTACATATCTCAACATTATCTCCTTATATTGTATAATGAGCCCTCCAAAACCCACCAAAAACCCAGTGTACCCAACTGTACATCACTACAATATCCCTTATGCCTGCATTTGTCACCTATATCTGAGTACAGTGGGTTTTTGTGAGTTTTGGAGGGCTCACACTTTCCACCACAAGTGTAACAGTGGATTATTGGCCTGGGTCCCCTTCTCCACAGTGACCTGCACCAACCACTGGGTTACTCCAGGGACCTCCTTGCTGCTTTATTAGGACTGGCTATATAACATCTGATGCTGTCATAGAGGCTGGTATATACTGTTTTTTTCACATATTTGGGGGGGGGGGGGGGGTCAGTGACCACTTTGGGGAGTGTTTTATTATACGGTCTATTGGAAGGCTATAAAGCCACAACATTGATAGTTTTGGTTGGGGAAATAATAGGATTTCCATCAATTTAACATAATTATTTGCTTTGACTTTTTTTC
The DNA here is from genome assembly GCF_901765095.1 of Microcaecilia unicolor. Lineage (NCBI taxonomy): Eukaryota > Metazoa > Chordata > Amphibia > Gymnophiona > Siphonopidae > Microcaecilia > Microcaecilia unicolor. Next base: position 56,848 of record NW_021963677.1, on the reverse strand, counting down.
TATTCTTAGCCTGTTCTACACAGCCTGGGCACTGATAACTTCAAGAATCAGAAGGACACACTAGATTTGTTTTCTTAAGATAATTTCATACTTACCAAAGGCAAACTTAACAACACAGGAAGACATCACAGTACAGCTAGTATTCAGGCATTCAGAGGTGGGGAGAGCAGCACGTCGTGACACATGGCATGTGCCTTCACAGGTTACTGGCTTCTCCGAGGCACTGCTTAGGTAGCAGACCTTTTATACTTTTTTGGTCCCATAGATCCCTATGAGCCACCTGCAATTTCATCATCATTTTTTTTTTGTTACATTTGTACCCCGCGCTTTCCCACTCATGGCAGGCTCAATGCGGCACTCATGGCAGGCTCAATGCGGCTTACATGGGGCAATGGAGGGTTAAGTGACTTGCCCAGGATCACAAGGAGCTGCCTGAGCCTGAAGTGGGAGTTGAACTCAGTTCCCCAGGACCAAAGTCCACCACCCTAACCACTAGGCCACTCCTCCACTGTTGCTACTATTTGAGATTCTACATGGAATGTTGCTATTCCAACATTCCATGTAGAAGTCGGCCCTTGCAGATCACCAATGTGGCCGCGCAGGCTTCTGCTTCTGTGAGTCTGGTACGTGCAGGACGTCAGACTCACAGAAACAGAAGCCTGCGCAGCCTTCTACATGGAATGTTGCTAGTGGAATAGCAACATTCCATGTAGAATCTCCAATAGTAGCAACATTCCATGTAGAATCTCAGAGTAGCAACAGAACCTCAAATAGTAGCAACATTCCATGTAGAATCTCCAATAGTAGCAACATTCCATGTAGAATCTCCAATAGTATCTATTTTATTTTTGTTACATTTGTACCCCGCGCTTTCCCACTCATGGCAGGCTCAATGCGGCTTACATGGGGCAATGGAGGGTTAAGTGACTTGCCCAGAGTCACAAGGAGCTGCCTGTGCCTGAAGTGGGAATCAAACTCAGTTCCTCAGTTCCCCAGGACCAAAGTCCACCACCCTAACCACTAGGCCACTCCTCCACATACATCCACTTATGCCCAAGTTCCAACTTTCTTATCTCTCATCCAATTAGGACCAAGTTTCAACCTTAGTAAGTTTTCTTATCTCCAAGCTTCGCTCATCCTTAAATTGAACTTTTCTGCACCTGGCCCAATTATTTCTTATAGTTTGTCTGCATGCCTATGTCCAGCTGTACACAATTCTTGCCAACTTTGTAACTCTGCCAGGCTTCATTAACTTAATCAGACTGTCACATTTCTTCAGTGAAGTATCAGGACTGAGAAGAGATGCTTTGATTTTACAGGCCTAGTTTGCTTAGAAAGCCTGAACCTGTTTTTCACTGCATTCAGTTTCTGACAATTATTTACAGGAGTAATTCCTCCAGTGGTCATCTTGTCATTTAGGGCACCTTTTTCTGAATTACTACTACTACTACTTATCATTTCTAAAGCGCTACTAGACGTACGCAGCGCTGTACACTTGAACATGAAGAGACAGTCCCTGCTCGACAGAGCTTACAGTCTAATTAGGACAGACAAACAGGACAAACAAGAGATAAGGGATTATTAAAGTGAGGATGATAAAATAAAGGTTCTAGTTGTAAAAACCAGGTCTAGACCAAAATGTCTAAATTTTGTAGCCCTGGACGTTTTTGTTTTGTTTCATTATGGCAGAAAAAGTGCGACACGCTCCCTTGTGATTGGGACACACAGGTGAAGGACTGCATAGCTAAACATTTAAAAAATGGGTTTCGAAAAGTAGCGATTTGAATGTTTTGGCAAGCAAAACATCCAAATGCCGCTTTATGCAACTTTTTGAATGTTTTTCTGTTTCAAAAATGAGCCCTTATATCTATCTTTTCATTTAGTGCAGTATATTCTAACTTACCCATTGTATTTATAGTTTTCTAGCATTTGTATACAGGCACTTTTATTCTTATTAACAGCTTGCTCAACAGTTGACAGTGATAATGTGCAATTTTTCAAGTCTTTCTTCTCTTTATTTAAAGGCACCTGGTCTACTATGGCCTTTGACATAGTAACATAGTAAATGATGGCAGATAAAGACCTGTACGGTCCATCCAGGCTGCCCAACAACATAAACTCATTTTACATGGTATGCGATACTTTATATGTATACCCGAGTTTGATTTGTCCTTGCCTTTCTCAGGGCACAGATCGTAAATGTCTGCCTAGCACTGTTCTTGTACTGAAGGTAACGTTGAAGCCCCTTAAAATTTACACTCCAGCCCATCCCTATCCAGTCACGATCAGGGCATAGACCGTACAAGTCTGCCCAGCACTAGTTTCACTTCCCAATTACCGGTGTTGCCACCCAATCTCCGCTAAGATTCCGTGAATCCATTCCTTCTAAACAGGATTCCTTTGTGTTTATCCCACACATGTTTGAATTCCAACTCCACCACCTCTCATGGGAGGGCATTTAAAAAAAAAAGAAGGGCGTCCCTGACGAACACTTGGCTGACTTTACTTGGTCCTTTTTGTTTTTACGACCAAGCCACAAAAATGTACCCTAAATGACCAGATGACCACCAGAGGGAATCGGGGATGACCTCCCCTGACTCCCCCAATGGTCACTAACCACCTCCCATCCTGAAAAAACAACTTTAAAAACTTTTGTCTTTTTTTTTTTGAGTATGAGTGAAGGACCTCCTTCGCAATGCCTCTGTCCCTGCGACGGCAGTTGAGGACGTCCTTCACTATTTATTTATTTAGATTTTGCTCACACCTTTTTCAGTAGTAGCTGAAGGTGAGTTACATTCAGGTACACTGGATATTTCTATGCCTCCGTCCCTGCAACAGCAGTTGAGGACGTCCTTCGATATGCCTCCGTCCGTGCGACGGCAGTTGAAGATGTCCAAAATGTGGATGTTTGTGAGAAGGACGTCCATGCCTGCTATGCCTCCGACACCCCCTTTATTGATTTGGATTTTGGATTACAAGTAGCAGCAGTGGGATTTAAACCGGCCACCTCTGGATTGCAAGACCAGTGCTCTAACCACTAGGCCACTCCTCCACTCTATTCCACTCCCTTGAAATTTGGCCATCCCTGTGGGGGGCAGTTGAGGCCGTCCAAAATGTTTGAAAGAAGGACGTCCACGCCTTCGTTTTGCCTCCGCTGACACACACATACCTCCCTCCCCCAGGGACCTGCATACTGCCCCCCCCCTCACAGGGATGGCCAAATTTCAAGGGAGTGGAATAGAGTGGAAGGGTAGCAGAGTAGCCTAGTGGTTAGAGAACTGGTCTTGCAATCCAGAGGTGGCCGGTTCAAATCCCACTGCTGTTACTTGTGATCCAAAATCCAAATCAATAAAGGGGGTGTCGGAGGCATAGCAGGCATGGACGTCCTTCTCACAGAAACATCCACATTTTGGACATCTTCAACTGCCGTTGCAGGGACGGAGGCATAGAAATATCCAGTGTACCTGAATGTAACTCACCTTGAGCTACTGAAAAAGGTGTGAGCAAAATCTAAATAAATAAATAGCGAAGGACGTCCTCAACTGCTGTCACGGAGGCATAGCGAAGGACATCTTTCACCCATACTCAAAAAAGAAAAAAAGCCAAAAGTTTTTAAAGTTGTTTTTTTCAGGGTGGGAGGTGGTTAGTGACCACTTCATGCCTTTTTCCATTCAGTTAGTGCATCAGTTAGTCCACTGCAGTGCCCAGTTGGTGTCCTGGCATGTCAGGGGGACCAGTGCACTACGAATGCTGGCTCCTCCCACGACCAAATGACTTGGATTTGGTCGTTTTTGAGATGGGCGTCCTCGGTTTCCATTATCGCCGAAAACCGGGGATAGACCCTCTAAGGTCGACATAAATGTTGAGATTTGGGCGTCCCCAACCGTATTATTGAAACGAAAGATGGACGCCCATCTTGTTTCGATAATACGGATTTCCCCGCCCCTTGACCGGGACGTCCTTAGAGATTGGTGCCCTTAGAGATGGTCGTCCCCGTTCGATTGTGCCCCTCACTCTGCTGCTGTTAACTTCTTCAGGTCTCCATAGGAGGGGTGCAGGGGCCACCAGAATTACCTTCCCTTTGTGTGAGGGGATGCACTGTATTATCCTTCCTAATAAAGGCCAGGGGAGAAGCACATACAGCAATTAGTCAGAAGGCCATGGGATTGCCTGAGTATCTACTCCCTTGCGTCTGTTCATCTTCCATCTGCTGAAGAACCTGGGTGCCTTTGCATTTTGAGTTGTCTCCATCAGGTCTACGGAGGGCTGCCCCCAAGACATCATAGTTGTGTTGAAGGCCTGCCAGTTGAATTCCTACACTGCAGCCTTCAGCTGGGGATGGCTTTAAGGAGTTCATTTGCCCCTTGGTGCTGCCCAAAATATTCTTTCTAGCCATTGAAACGTTCAAGTGAAGGACAAAAATACTGCTAGCATGATTAAACAGTGAGGCAAAAGAAGCCAGTAAAGCCAAAATTTACATCTTTTAAACAGTTGGAAGCAGAGCAAAAGAAAACAAAAGAAAATTAGGAAATAGTAATAGGGGCAAGTTAGAAGCTTTAAAAGACAGGCCAAGGGAGAATTTGAAAAGAAGGTTGCCACAGAAAGAGGCAAAGAGAAGCCACAAGGCCGTAGCAGAAAAACGAAATAAATGATTTGCTTCAGTCTTTCCTGCGTAGAATGTCAACGATACAAACCAGTAAGACTTACATTCTTTGAGAATGACTCAGAGGAACTGAAGCGCGTCACTGAACATCAATGAGCAACCAGATGGACTATGCTGGTGTTCTTTTACTGTTTAACCTGGGAGATAAAGAGTAATCAGCAGTTATCGGATGGTATTCTATGAATTCTTCAACTACAGGCCTGTTAAAGGTTTTCTGTAATCTATCATTAAAGCCGCAGTACTTTCTACGGGTGATGTGGGAAATATCACGGCTAGAAAACATCGATGAACATGACTTTAACCAGCATGGATTTAGCACAGGGAAATTTTGCCTTTCCAGTGTATTAGATTTTTTTTTTTTTTAGAAGATGTTAATAAAATGGGGTAAGGGGTAAACTAAGCTGTTCCTGAGGAAATTAGAGTTGCTGGATAGGAGGCGATTTATCCAAAATTCTGTTGACTGGTTCATCTGATAAACCCATCAAGTGGCTGTGGAGTAACCCAAGGCGGGTGGCTAGGCATTTCGTGACAATGTTGTGTTATTAACCTCATGTGTTAATGTTGTCCGTCATTCTTTTTTGTACCTTTATTCCATTGTGCACTGCTTTGCTGACTGCAGTGTTTGAAAGGTAGTCACGTTCAGGTAAACATCTTCCCTCAGTTTGTCCATAACCTTATGTAATTTTCCCTGTACTTGTGGCATCTATATAACTGCTTAATTTCTGCGTCCACTGAACGACGATTGTTTCATAATAGGTTGTCTAGGTCAGAAGGCCAAGGAAGTGCCTATTTTTACCTTCTCTTATAAAGACACATGAGCACCTATATGCCTTTATAAAGCAGCAGCACAAAAGCTGGTGTATACATGTGTGTAGTTGACATATGAACCAGGGGCGTAGCCAGACTTCGGCTGGAGTGGGGGTCCAGAGCCCGAGGTGAGGGGGCACATTTTAGCCTCCCCTCCGGCGCCAACACCCCCCCGCCATTGCCGACCCCGCCGCCGCTACCACCAACTTTGCCCCCCCCCCCCGACGACGACCCTCTCGACCCTCCCCCCCTCCTACCACCAACCCGCCGTCATCTACCTTTGCTGGCGGGGGACCCCAGCCCCCGCCAGCCAAGGACCTCTTCTTCTCGCAAAAGGCTTCCTTCTGTTTCTGACGTTGTACGTGCAGGATGTCAGAAACAGAAGGAAGCCTTTTGCGAGAAGAAGAGGACCTCGGCTGGCGGGGATTGGGGTCCCCCGCCAGCAAAGGCAGGCGGCGGGGGGAGGGAGGGGTCGAGAGGGTCGTCAGCAGGGGGGTCCAGGGCCAAATCTATGGGGGCCCAGGCCCCCAAGGCCCCACATAGCTACGCCACTGATATGAACAAAGTCGTGTGTCTTATAACCTACACATATACTTTGTGATTCTACCTGTCCTCTGCCCGAGCTCCTCCCCCAAATGTGGCTACACCCAGGTCATGTACTTGTCATAGCAAGCATGGGTAATTTTTAAGAGGTATTTTATGTGTATATATATATACAGGCATACGCACAAAAATAGCCTTTATAATGTATAACTCCTTACGTTTTTTTTTCTGTCTCATATAGTGTGTTGCATTTCGGGATGTGAACCCTCAAGCCCCGCTGCATTTCCTTGTGATCCCTAAGACTCCAATCCCCAGGATCAGTGAAGTTACAGAGGATGATAAGGAGGTAAACATTGGGGCTGGCACTGGAAACCAGGTCAAAATCCCTGGGAACAGAGAGATTAAGATTTGCCATCACCTGGGAGATCCTCTACTCCCAGGAAAGTCAAAAGGAAAACTTTCAGTAATATATCTTTACTTGCTTGCGTCTCTACTGGCAAGGAACTCCCTGTATTCAAGTAAAGCAGAAGGCATGGGGGAGGGATAGTAGCAGGAAGTAGGCCATGGAAGGTACATCCATCAGCCAGCTGAGGCAAGAGAGGAGAGCTTCTTAGGACAGGTAGTCCAATGCTAGTCTTTCCCCAACTGAGGTAGATAGCGCATTAGGGGCTGTAAGCACACTCTGCAGGCAGTATTTGAAGGAGCTAGAGACAGAGCACAGGAGGAACACACACACACACACAGAGGCTGAAACCCCTTGGGGTAGTAAATAGGACCCTAAAGCAATGAGCAGGGCTGCCTTGACACTAGGCCGGGCCCGGGGTAAAGCCGCCCTGCCACCGACCCCCTGTCGCTGGTGCCCCCTGTCACTCCCCTGCCGCTGCCGCCTCCCGTCGCACCCCCGCCGCTGCAGTCCCCGGTCTCACCTGCATGGTTGCGGGCCCCCTGCATTCAAAGCGGCAGTCGCAGATCGCCTCTCTTCTGGCCTTCCCTCCCTGTGTTCCGCCCTCGTCTGATGTAACTTCCGGTTTCCACGAAGGCGGGACACAGAGAGGGAAGGCCTGAAGGGAGGCAATCTGCGACTGCCGCTTTGAATGAAGGGGGCCCGGAGCCGTGGAGGCAGGCAGGTGAGACCAGGGACTGCAGCGCTGGTGGCCTGACCCCGGCGCTGGGCCTCTTTTGGAGGCCCAGGCCCGGGGAATTTTGCCCCCCCCCCCTCCCCCCCCCCCCCCCCCCCCGTCTTGGCAGCCCTGGCTGCGAAAGGAAAGATTTTGGAAAAGTTTGAAGGATTATTGCAGCCTGGAAAGAGAGCCTGGAAGAAGGTTTAGGCTGGGGGGGGGGGGGGGGGGGGGGGGGGGAAGCTGTAGTTTGGGGAATAGAGATCCCAGTAAAAAAAAAGGCAGAAGTATAGCCTAGGCATGCATTCTGTGCAACTAGGTTTATTCACATCTGAAGGATTACAGCAGTGCTATGAATTAAGAGCATTTATGCTGGATGCAGAAAGGGGAAAGGAAAAAACCTCCTTCTGCAGTGCTTTGCAGCCCAAAGGAAGCCGGGGGGGGGGGGGGGGTAGGTTGAACCAGGAAAAGGGTTTGAGAGCCTAGATGTATCACAGGTTGTAGGTAGAGAAAGGGGGAAGGTCGAAACCTTGTGCAGCACTATGCAAACAAGAGAGACAGCACTGGCAGGGGTGGAGTTCCTACAAGCAACCAGTACTGTGGAACCAGAGAAGAGACATTGGTAGGAGAGAATTTCACTCATATATGTTGGATGTCCAATATTTGTAGAGAAAGGGGAAATATTTTGTTACTACTGTCTTTTGTGTATTATGGAAGCCCTATGAGAAGTTGCCAAGAATAAAGGCTTGTATTTTCCCTTTTGTTATAACCACAATAAAAGATTAGTTATGGAACATGCTGGGAATTGTGGTTATTTTAGGGAAAGGTTCCCGTAGGGTTAGGTTGAGCTAGTTCTGGGGGGAAGTAGGAATACCAGGAAGTCTGCAGCTCCAGCTCAGTACCAGCCATACCTATGTGAGACTCCTTCAGTCATTGCTCCCTCAGCTTAACCAGTCATCAAGCCCGGGACTTGCACCCTTTTCTGAAAGTTTTGAACACGTACTAGAACCCAACCGAACCCAGGATCTTCAGCTTCTGCTGAAACCGAATCTGCCACCAAAATTGACCACACGGTATCATCAGAAACTGAAACCACCCCCCACCCCCACATCTGACCAAAAATAGCCCCCTTCCTGAGTCCACCCCTCCTGGCAATGGCAGCCACCCTCCCGAGTCCACCCCCCCCCCCCTGGCAATGGCAGCTCCCTCACTTTTTGTCCCCCCCCCCATAGGCCCTCCCTGGGCCTATCATATGAATCCTTGGTGGTCTAATGCCTTCTTTGGGGGCAGGAGACTTGCCTGCCCCTGCTGGGACCCTCTGTGGGAGTCTTGGCTGCCATTGTGATGCAGCAGTGGCACAGGGCAGAAATGAGTGGGGGTCATTGTTGCCCCCAAAGAGGCCACTAGACCACCAGGGATTCCTAAGGTTGTGGTCGGGTGGGGGGGGGGGGGGGAAGGAGGAGAGAGTGTTACTGTTTCAGCTGAAAATGCACAGATGTTTTCAGCCAAAATCTGATCCCGGATTTTGCCCATTTTGGTGCCGAAACTGAAATACCGTCAGCCTCTAACTTGTATTTTGCTGGTTTTCCACTAATTCTTTGCCTGCGTGGTAATAGGAGGTTGAGTCCATTCCCATGACCTGACTGCAATCGTTATAGATCTCCTTTGATTACACTATCTTGTCTCCCAAATTATGTCCTGCTGGCGTTCCCCTCCTGACGTTCCCCCTACCTGTCTCCTCTGACATGCATGGGATCCTGCTGTTGACTGTTGCACCACTGTAGAGATGCCTTGCTGGTGATGTCTAGGCAGGCACACCGCGTGAGAATGTGCTCAGTTTCTATTAGTCACTACTTCATTTATTTAACACATTTTCCCACCAATAGTAGGCTCAATGTGGCTTACAAGACCGTAGGGCAAATTACAGTTCAATTAAATAACATAACAATGCAATAAAAAAGTAGTAAACATATAGGTATCTTAAAGAACAGCAGAGATAATGGCAACTGCTGTCAGGTTTTGATATAAGAATAGAAAAATTCTTTGGTGTCTGTATCCTTTGTGCTGTTTGTTAAGGCTTTTGCTTACTATACATAAGGCAGAAAGTTGCTGAATGCATAGGCCTTAACAGTGTCAAATTCTTAATGTTTCTGGATGCTTGACTCCAGAAAAAAGGGGGTGGGATGTAGGATTCTTGCCTTCATGGAAGGGGTAAGAATATACAGACTTCTCGGCTCTGTGGAGGTTTCTTGAGGGCATGTGGGGTTCTTTTTGTGCAGGTTTCTTGAGGGGATGCGGGGTGTTCGTTTTGTTCCGGTTTTCTTGAGGGGATATGAGGTACTCACTCCATAAAGGATGGCCGAGGGGCCACAACAATGGCCAAATGTCATTTGCCAAGAAAGGCCTTAGCTTTCCCAAAATAGAAGAAAAAAAAAGATAAAATTAGTGCTCGTCTCCTGGTTCTACTGGAAATAAAATATCCCAAAGCATAATTTGATCTGAAGAAGAGATGAACCTCACTGCCTCTGTCTGGTGAAAATTAAGTACAAACCACTCCTAGTCAGCCAGTCAGTCATGGCCTGCAAACAAGTCAAGCGAGAGTGCATATTTTTCTAGGAGGAAGTGTGTGTGTGTGAGGGGGACACATTCAGCGTCCACTCTCCCCAATATGAGGCAAAGGGGTACGGGACACTCACCTCCCGGGTATAGTGGAAGAGGCATAAGATGCTCACCTGGATCCTTGATGAGAGAGACTGAACGTATTAACATAAGAGTATCCATACTGGGTCAGACCAATGGTCCATCTAGCCCAGTGTCCTGCTTCCAGCAGTGGCCAAGCCAGGTCACAAGTACCTGTCAGAATCCCAGTTAGTAGCAACATTCCATGTTACTGATCCCAGGGTAAGCAGTGACTTCTCCATGTTTTTCTCAATAGCAGACTATAGACTTTTCCTCCAGGAACTTGTCCAAACCCTTTTTAAAACCCAGATATGCTAACCACTGTGAGCATATCTGGAAATGGCCCCTCAGCCACGTTTCACAGAGCAAACACAGTGTCCCCTCGGCCACCCTTCAGGTCCCACAGCTGCTCCTTGTGGCCTTGAGCAAGTCACTTAACCCTGCAAGAAATAGCTTACTGTACCTGACTGTAACTCACCGTGAACTACCACTGAAAAGGCAGGAGTTAAATGTGAATATAAATAAATGATGTAGGATGTATGGCGAGGGGCTTGTGTTGAGAACATGTTCCCTTGGGTGTCTGCTAGGGAAGTCTTCCTGCACTGGATATTCCCCCTGGGGATGGGGTAAGGGGCAGCCCAGGCTCCAGGGGGGAAAGTGCTGGACAGTCTTCCTTGAAGTGGGAGGTAGAAGATGACACAGGGATAAAATTTGTCCCCATCCCCACTGGTTCTGTCTCCGTCCACACCCCGTTCCCGCAGGCCTCGACTCCGTCCCCACCCCATCCTCGCAGGTTCTGTTTCCGTCCCTGCCCCATGGGCTCTGTTCTCATCTGCAGAAGCCTCGAACACGTATGATTTTATATTTAAATCTTTTTATTAAAGTATTAAAAGGAACAATATGCTGTGCAACTATTGTTTATAAATCACAAATAGAAAACAATAATAACAACAACAAGCAGCTATAATAAACCCTCCCACCACCACCACCCTCTACCCTTCCAACCGGAACAATAGCTGACTTCTACTACCCCAAGGAATCCTATTCCACCCTGTTAAAATGTCCAGGGGTACAAAATACAGCCTGTTCTGTATGCCTTACAGGGGAGAAATATGCCCTATGAAGCACTGTTATGATGTTTTAATCTTTGGATGAAGAAGTCATCAACAACCTCAGGGTTCAGTCTAGCTCCCCTGTCTTCCACGGTCCTTCTTGCAATAGAAGATGTGCTGGTAGCAGGATGTACAGGATCCCCCATGCAAATTTTGCTAGCTGTGGCCAACATATTTGCTTGTTTTTCCAAAAAATCAAAATATCATTGTCTACATCACTCAAACATAAATAACAGTCCAGTTCATTAACAGGCTTCAAAGTAGAAAGTGACATGGGGGCAAAGTTTGTCCCCATCCTTACGGACTCTGTCCCCCATCACCGCCCCGTTCCCATGGGCTCTATCCCCATCCCCATCCTCGCGGTTACTGCAGGTGCTCATCCCCGTGTCATTCTCTAGTGAGAGGAAAGCGGAGGGAGCCTTCACCGCATGCCGTATGTGCTGAGGGAGGGAGCCGAGATCAGTTCTTCCTTTTGCAATATTGGTGTCTGAGTTACAGTATAATCTTTCCATTTCACAGTTGCTGGGTCACTTGCTGGTTACAGCGAGCCAGTTGGCAAAGAAGGAGGGACTGGATGAGGGCTACAGACTAGGTGAGTCACCGGTGTCCTTTCACCCCTCTAATGTAATGAGAATATATTGCCTTTTAACAAAAACGATCAAAGCAGTGTAAAGCGTTCCAACTCTAGATCAGATTAGAAAAGAACTAAAGCGACCGACAAGATAGGGTCTGGGTTCCTTATGCTCTATCAAGTGGTAGAGCCTGGAAAAGCCAGGACAGAAAGACAGACTTTTAGTGTCGTTCTAAACTTCATGTAGCATTATTGCTACTACATCTTTATAATTATATACAAGAATAGATCAAGGTAGACATCCACAAACAGAGCAGGACAACATTACAAGAGAAAAAAACAGCACAGATCAGCTGATAGAGGTGTAAAAGCTGTAACTGCTTTTTTCATACTGACACGTCCACAGTATGTGAACGGGGATCCGAAAGTATACGAAAAATAAAAACCTCATTAGGAGGATGATTTAGACCCTCCATTACATGCAAATCTCTCTCATGAATATTCGTCGTGGATATCCAGAGAACCTGTCTGGCTGGGGTGCCTCCAGGACCAGGTTTGGGAACCACTGAAATATCCTTGAGCATTGTGTGTAATTCTGGTCATCGTATCTTCAAATAGACGTAATGGAATTAGGAAACTTACAGAGGAGGGTGACCAAAATGATCTTATCTTTTATGATATTGAGACAACTGAGAAGAATAAGAGGCTGTTTAAAACTATCAACCTTTAGAATTAGTTGTCCAAAGTTTCCTCCAAGCTCAGTTGGATTATTGCAATGTGACGTATATTGGTTGTCCCAGATATTTACTGAAAAGATTAGACTGCAGAATGCCGCCGTGAGATTGATCTATTCTGTTCACAAGATGGTTACAGCACTGTTGAAAGCTTTGCATTGGCTGCCTGTAGAGGATGTACTTTGATCTTTAAGAGTCTCTGTGGTCTCGTTCCCCTATAGTTGACTATACTGATTGGTTCTGTTTCTAGAGTAAGATCTACGACACTACATACTTCATTTGCTTTGCGGTTTCCTAGTCCCAAAGGCTTAAAACTCAAAAGTAATGTTTTCCTGCAGACTTGATTATCAAACTTCTTTAATTTGGAATGTGTTGCCAAAACAAATTCAGACCATAGCGGTATACTTTACATTTTGCAAAATCTCATTTATTAGACTAGATTTTTCTGTTCAAGTTCTCAGGAATGCTCTGGCTTCTTGATTTGTAATCCGCTTGGAACTGTAGAGGATATAGCAGAATATAAGAACATATACACATTGATACAGCTGGAAATTATCCGGCTACCTTCGATATCACTGAGTATTGGTTAGTACCTGGGTAACGTCCAGCAGTTGTTCTGTACCTGGATATTTAGTGGCAGTTTCCGGATATCGTCTGGCACTGAATATCTAAGTATAGATTTAAACATTTGAATTCAGTGTCGATTCTGGTGTTTAAATATTGGGGTTATGCTTTCCTATAGCTTAAGGAGGTCAAGGGGTCATAATATGAAGTTGCATGGAGGGAAATTCAAAAGGAATTTGAGAAACTAATTTTATACTGAGAGACTCCAGCACAGATTGTGGCAGTCGGATAGATACTAAGTTTATCCACTCTTACCCTAGCTGAGATAATATTTAACCATCTCTGACCTCATGTGCACCTTTCTTTAAATTAATCACCTTACTTTCTAACTCCTCTTACTCTCTTACCTATCTATATGTTCCATCTTTGCTTATACCCTACGCTGTCAATTAAAACGTTCTATTATGTATTGTGTTGACATCATAAGTTGTATACTATGCCATACTTTGTATTATTTGAATATTTTTACTGCTGTAGTTGTGTATTGCTCATGTTTGATCTATTCTTACAGTACACCGCCTTGAGTGAATTCCTTCAAAAAGGCGGTAAATAAATCCTAATAAACAAGTGGATTGGCATCTTAATTGCAAAGGGAGGATTGGGGAAGACCACAGATCAAGTTTTCTCTTGGCTCTGTATGATATTTAGACTAAGCCCATGCTCTCTTTGTATGATTTCCGATGTGTAGTTCAAAGTATTATCTCAGTGCGGCTGGACTACTGCAATGCCTTGTATATCGGTATGTCTGCTTTGAGTATCAAGGCATTGAAAGTAGTCCAGAATGCGGATGTACGAACAATAGTAGGTACATCAAAGTTTTCTCATGTTACACCAGCTCTCAAGCAATTGCCCTGGCTTCCTGTTTGAATACAGTTTGAGGTGTTGGCAATTGTATATCAAGCATTGTCTCTCGCTGCTGCATTTGATTTGAAGCAAGCATTGAACATGTACCATCCAAGACGTGTACTGAAGTCAGAGTCTGCTATGCGTCTCTCCGCTGATGCAGTGATGCGACTGTGCCATGCTGATATATGAGCTTCAGTGTTTCTTCCCGCTGGAATTTCTTTATGGAATGAGTTGTCTGGTCAGCTTCGTCATTGCTCGAAATTTTATGCTGTTCAGAAAATATTTGAAAACAGTTATTTTGTGACTGCGTTCGTGCTACTTAATGCTGGATAATGCCATTATGTTTTGTTTTAATTTTTAGTATTTTTTTATAGGTGGTGTATAAGTTTTTAAAATACATAAATAAGTAGGGATCTGGGACAGCACTGAAGGCAGACTCAGCAGGGCCAACTGGCTGGACCTAGTAACCCATATCTGCTAACATCATCTATGTTTCTGGACCTACATGTCTGTTTTTCTGACTCAGCTAATCTCTTTCTCTGTCTTCCCCTTTTAGTGATCAATGATGGGAAGCATGGAGCACAGTCCGTGTATCATCTGCATATTCACGTTATTGGAGGTCGGCAGATGGGTTGGCCACCAGGATAGCAGGACCGTTTGCAGACCATAGAAAAAGCTTCCTCTTAGAATTATTTTCTGATAAAATTGTATTATTCTGGTGATATAGCCATGAAAGAATGTATTAAAGTATGAAAGAAATGTAGACTTGGCCTTAAGAAATGAGAAATGTAAAACCAAAATGGGAATGTTGACTTTCTTTGTATTTTTCTAATCTCAGGTGGTATTCCTGGCCCTGACTCACCTCTCATCCTTGTACCTGTTCCAGCCCTGGGCTCACCTGTCCCTCCAACCTTATACCAGCTTTCACCCCCAATCAATCTCATTACCCTACAACCCTGTAACACTCCAGGCCCTGACTTAAGTTCTCCCCTCCCCTGCAGCCCTGTAACACTCCCAGCATCCAGCTTCTTTCCTTCATCACTTACTTCTTTGTGTCTTCGGTTGTTTGGAGGAGGTTTCAGAGAACCAGAATGTAGTGAGTTTCTTCATGTTCCTGTGTTTTATATGGTGCTGGACATGCTCTGAGATGAGCAGGATATAGAAAGTCTGTTTCATCAGGTGAAAATAAAATTTATGTTTTTTTTCACCATTGCAAAATCTCTTCAGCATCTCAGTACATAAGTATTGCCACACCGGAACAGACCAAAGGTCCATCAAGCCCAGCATCCTGTTTCCAACAGTGGCCAATCCAGGTCACAAATACCTGGCAAGATCCCAAAAAAGTTCAATACATTTTATGCTACTTATCCCAGAAATAGTGGATTTTCCCCAAGTCAGTTTAATAATGCACTTTTCCTTTAGATAGTGTGAGGACTCTGAAAGGAGTCCAGTTCCAGTCATGCTGAGACTGGGACGGGGAAGAGGTTTTCCTTTGAAATGTAATGATTCTTCTTCACTAATCCCTTCTAGACAAAAGGTTCGCCTTCTAGTGGTCAAAGCCCCAGTGAAAACACTAGTTAGGGAGAGAAACTACCAGTCCCAGAAACCACTGGGGCATCAGCGGGACTCTCAGGAACTGGAGGGAGGAGTGAATGATTGGGAAATGAGTTCTGATCCAGGGAATGAGCAGCAGCTGGGGGAACCCAGGGTGGAGGAGGAGATGGAATGGGATATAGAGGAAAGAGGAGGAGTGCATGGAGGTTGGAGGGCTTGCTCAAATTTCCTCAGGAAAGGTAAAGGCTCTGGTGGCAGGAGTGTGGCCCAAGCTGTGTATACTTGGAGAGGAGAAAATAATCCAGTGGGGAAGGAAGCCACTGGTGGAAGAAGCTAACCCATAAACTATCTAAGGGTAGAAGATAGTGCTGATGAGGGGAGGCTACAATTGGGAGTAAGACAAAGATTTGCTGTTTGTGATATTCTGAGTTAAGATTGGACTGTGTTAATAAGCTGAATGTGGAAAAACTGAACTGACTCTTGCATTGTTGATGAGGAAACTGCTTGAAGATTAAGACTGTATTAAAAGGTGCTGAGAAAATAAAGACCTGTGGTTTTCAAGAACTATAAGACTGCTGGAGTTTTGTGTGTTCCGGTCGTGAGCTGATCCTGGGCGCAGGTCAGCTGGGGAGCGGTGAAACCAGGACAAGCAGTGCAGCGAGGAGGTGGTTCGGAGCCCATACCAGGGAAACAGTCAGCCAAGCTAAGCAGGATTAGCTCTGGCCACCACGTGGAAGGGAGACTCAGCTCACAGTAGCCATCCAGACCTTTTTGTAAACCCCGCTAAGCTAACCGCCTTTACCACATTCTCTGGCAACCAATTCCAGAGTTTAATTACACGTTGAGTGGAGAAAAATTTTCTCCGATTTGTATTAGAATTTGTGTAGTACAAAAAGCACTGTGAAGTGGAGGTTCAAAAGGAGTAGTGCAGACATCTCGGCAGCTCTTCATTTTTAGAAGTCTCTTTCTGGATTGCAAGGTGGTTCGCTACTTTCAAGACCATCTCCACTTCCAGCAAGAGGATTAGACTCTGAGGAACTCTAGCAGAATCCAGTGCTCAGCATTGAATTACCAGATATAACGCTGGCGGCGGTCAGGAAAACGCCGAGCGCTTCTGGATGAGTATTGATCCCTGAATTTTTAGCCCTTCGCACCTGCCTCCTGTGGGCTGATGGAGTGAACAGTACTGACAGGAAGATGCTTTCTCCAACTTCACAGGAAGGAGGTAACTGGAACTGGAATTTCACTGGGAATTTGGAGCTTGGGGTTCATAATACTGAGCGCAATTCTGGTCGCTTTATCTGAAAAATCATACAGCGGAATTATAACAGATGTGCAGAAGGGGGACCAAAATGATTAAGGGGATGGAAGGACTCGTATGAGGAAAGGCTAAAGAGGTTAAGGGCCCTGTTTACTAAGTAAACCTTGTTCACAAAATCATTTATGGAGAGGCCCCGGTCTACATGTCAGACCTCACAGACTTACCACCCAGGAACACCAAAAGATCAGCACGCACATTCCTGAATCTCCATTTCCACAGCTGCAAAGGACTAAAATACAAATTAACACATGCATCCAACTTTTCATACATAAGCACGCAGGTATGGAATGCACTACCATTTGGTGTGAAAAAAATTCCTGACAACCAACTTTCGGAAATCACTGAAGACCTTCCTCTTCATCAAAGCATACCG
Organism: Microcaecilia unicolor; assembly: GCF_901765095.1. Classification (NCBI taxonomy): domain Eukaryota; kingdom Metazoa; phylum Chordata; class Amphibia; order Gymnophiona; family Siphonopidae; genus Microcaecilia; species Microcaecilia unicolor. The sequence goes on along the minus strand of NW_021963677.1, from coordinate 39,903 downwards.
CAACGATCCATCATATAAACCCTAATGCAATACCACTTTTTCTCTGGTCCCGAATTGTGATCTCTTCATACTTGTTTGATTAATTTTACTATGTTATTCATGCTCTTTATGTATCACCACTTGTATCTTTAACTCTGGACTGGCGATAGCCATGATGGAACAATGTAAGCCACATTGAGCCTGCAAATAGGTGGGAAAATGTGGGATACAAATGCAGCAAATAAATAAGTAGCATTAAGGCCCGTTAACGTTTTTAGCGTGTGCTAAATGCTGAGTTGCCCATAGGAACATATGGGCGACTCTGATGTTTAGTGTAGCTTAACAGAGCCCTGAGGCTCTTCAGCTTGGACAAGGGAGAGATATGATTGAGGTCTATCATACCCAGGGGCGTAGCCAGACCGGTGGGAGGGGGGTCCAGAGCCCGAGGTGAAGGGGCACATTTTAGCCCCCCCCCTGGTGCTGCCGACCCCCCCTCTATTGCCGACACCCCCCACCGCCGCCAGCACCACCAACAACTTTGACCCCCCCGACGATGACCCGTGGCCGTTGCCTACCTTTGCTGGCGGGGGACCCCAACCCCCGCCAGCCGAGGTCCTCTTCTTCCTTCGTTCTGTTTCCGAGTCTGACGTCCTGCACGTTATACTCTGACTCAGAAACAAAACAAAGGAAGAAGACTTCGGCTGGCGGGGGTTGGGATCCCCCGCCAGCAAAGGTAGGCAACGGCGGGTTGGCGGCGGAAGCAGGGGTTGAGAGGGTCGCCGGCAGGGGGGCCAGAGCCCCGTGGCCCCATAGTAACTACGCCCCTGTCATAGCCTGAATGGAGTGGAACGGGTCAATGTGAATCAATTGTTTACTCTTTCAAAAAGTGCAAAGACTAAGGGACACGCCGTGAATACGTTTAAAAGAAATAGAAGAAAATATTTTTTTTCACTCCACATGCAGGTAAGCTCTGGAACTCATTGCTGGAGCAAGTGCAGATCCCCGAGGTGCTCTTTAGATAAATTTTGGCTAAATGTACCAACTTTTCATCAGGTCTGACTAGAAGTGTTTCAGTCATTAATCTTTTATATTGTTCTACGGAATACACTTCCGCTGAACTTGCATATCTGTACTACAGTTTCAGAAACAACTGAAAGCGTTTTTGTTTGACAAAGCATTTGGCACTTAATAAGGTCTGACCTTAGTGTCACAGATTAGTTGCTGAATTTAGTCACTGTTGCCTTGCTGAGGATGTAAAATGTTTGTTGCTGTGGTGTAGCTACAGGTGGGTCTGGGTGGGCCAGGGTTACCATATGGCTCCAGAAAAAGGAGGACGGATTGAGCCAGCCGGGTTTTGATGCACATCCGCTGTCTGCATCTGCCCCACAGGCTTTCCTGTGTCACATCCCGCCCTCACTTGTGTCACTTCCTGTTTCCTCTCTGGTAGGAAGCAGCGGAGGGAAGCCTGCGGTGGCAGCGGTTGTGCGTCGCTGCCACCGCTGGCGAAGATGCTGAGATAGACTGAGGGAGGAGTCGCTGGGACGGGAGGGGGCAAATTCTGGAACCCGGAGCGGAGGAGAGGGAGATAGATGCGGGACAAAAAAGGGGGGAGTTTTGGAAGGCCCACTCATCTTAACTATGGGCCTGCCCAAAATGAGAGGTCTGGCTACACCACTGGTTTGTTGGTCTTTGATATTTAAATCATGTATATTTTATTGTTACCGGCCTAGAACAGGCTATCGCAGACTATACATTTTTTTTAATAAATTCATTTTTATTATTTATGTAGCTGTGTTTAAAAAAAAAAAGGTTTGGTCAAATTCCTAGAGGAAAAGTCCATATCCGAATGATCCAACTTAAATGCCTTAAACCCTGCAACACAACGAATCTAACACTCGAAATGGACATAACATAACTCTTCTGCTTTCCTATTCCATAATGTGTCTGTCACACATGATCTCTACCATAATATCACTATATACTTGTCATAGCGGAACTGGCGATTGCCAGCACGGTGCAATGTAAGCCACATTGAGCCTGCAAATAAGCGGGAAAATGTGGGATACAAATTCAACAAATAAATAAAATAAACCGTTTTTAAGGTGAACCTGGGGAAAGCTACTGCTTGTGTATGGAAAATTGCTACTTTTGGGGGTTACCAAGTACTTGTGACTTGGATTGGCCGCTGCTGGAAATAGGATACTGGGCTAGATGGACCTTTGGTCAGATCCAGTAGGGCAAATCTCTAATGTAGAGAATCTCTAAGGGAGATAGACCATATGGGCTTTATTTGCTTTATCCTGTATAATAATTCTCACCTCCAACGCTCTATGCGTCTGGCTGCCTGTGTCCGTGGCTTTCTTTAGAGTTGGTCTGCTAGGCTCTGAAGTCCTGACTGACGTCACGTAGAACACCAGAGCCAGAGGAGAAGGGGCGAAAGGGGCAGGGAACAGGGGCAGAGGCGGAGCTTGAAAGAGAAACAAGCGTTGAGGGGCGGAGTAGCCGACCAATGGCAGGGAAAGAAAGGTCGGAGTCCTTGGGCATGAATGGAGGGAGCAGAGCCATGGAGAGCATGCCGAGCCGGCGCGCAGGTGCGCTTGTGCATTCCTGCACAGGGGAGGGGGGACCTCAGGAGTAGGAGCGGCGCTGCAGAGGAGGAAAGCAGGCGACGGTCACGGCTGCCCCTCCGAGCCCCATGGGAGGGTGTGTGTGGGCAGCCGCCACGACTCCTCAGGAGGGAGGGACCCAGAAACTCAGAGGGAGGGACCCTGAGAGTCGGAGGGAGGGGGGACCCTGAAAGTTGGAGGGAGGGAGGAAGGGAACGACCCTAAAAGTCGGAGGGAGGGAGGGAACGACCCTAAAAGTCGGAGGGAGGGAGGGAAGGAATGACCCTGGAACTGGGAGGGAGGGAGGGGGGCCCCTGGCACACACTCTCATTCTCACAGACACACACTCTCTCGCAGACACACGCGCACCTCTCTGTCACACACACACTCGCATATTCACTCTCTCTCACACAGTCACTCTCACACACTCTCAAACATACACACTCTGAGGAAAACCTTGCTAGCGCCCGTTTCATTTGTGTCAGAAACAGGCCTTTTTTTACTAGTTTTTAATGTTTCTATGTCATGTGCCTGTTGCACTTTGTATAGGTGAGTTGGGCAAGTTAAAGGAATCTGGAACTGGAACCTGCAAAGGCAGTGTTTGGGAGTCTTACTGGTGTGATTCAGAACTAACTAAAGTGAATTGTCTTGTAATTTTATCGTATGTTTATTGGATAAAATCTTGTGGTTTAATATTTGTAATTTATTGTGGAATTATGTACATTACCCTTGTAATCTGCTAAAAACTTTTAGATTGTGTGGATTAGAAATTATTTTAATTTAAAAAAATGGTGTCACTGGGAAGCTGCCTTTGAGGGATCGGATATTGTTTAAAATCTGTTGTTTAGTTTTATTTTCCGGAGAGTTTACATCCCTCATTCTGCTTATTAGACTCTCGTAACTATCGTCGGAATGTAGATTGTCTTTTATTGGCTTTTCCGTCTGAAATTTCAAACCTTTTACAGATGGAAAGTTCTATTTGATGTAATCACACCACCATGTCAATAGTCTGAAGGCTGGTTTTATTATGGCCTCAGCACAGTCACATTCATTATCAATAAATGAATCAACCATATTGCTAATGAATACAATTTTGCTCTCTAAAGAAATTTCAACCTTAAGACGTCTTCCCCTCCCACATACAGATACATAGCATATGACATTCATGTGATATAAAATATCCATGCTTATTATGCTTAGTATATTTGATCCTGACCTGTCTTTGCCATTTTCAGAACAGATTGTAGACATCGGTCTGGTAGTGGACTTACTGCGGCTAGGAAAGCGAATAGAATGTTGGGTGTTATTAGGAAGGGTATGGAGTCCAGGTGTGCGGATGTTATAATGCCGTTGTATCGCTCCATGGTGCGACCGCACCTGGAGTATTGTGTTCAGTACTGGTCTCCGTATCTCAAAAAAGATATAGTAGAATTGGAAAAGGTACAGCGAAGGGCGACGAAAATGATAGTGGGGATGGGACGACTTTCCTATGAAGAGAGGCTGAGAAGGCTAGGGCTTTTCAGCTTGGAGAAGAGACGGCTGAGGGGAGATATGATAGAAGTGTATAAAATAATGAGTGGAATGGATCGGGTGGATGTGAAGCGACTGTTCACGCTATCCAAAAATACTAGGACTAGAGGGCATGAGTTGAAGCTACAGTGTGGTAAATTTAAAACGAATCGGAGAAAATTTTTCTTCACCCAACGTGTAATTAGACTCTGGAATTTGTTGCCGGAGAACGTGGTACGGGCGGTTAGCTTGACGGAGTTTAAAAAGGGGTTAGATAGATTCCTAAAGGACAAGTCCATAGACCGCTATTAAATGGACTTGGAAAAATTCCGCATTTTTAGGTATAACTTGTCTGGAATGTTTTTACGTTTGGGGAGCGTGCCAGGTGCCCTTGACCTGGATTGGCCACTGTCGGTGACAGGATGCTGGGCTAGATGGACCTTTGGTCTTTCCCAGTATGGCACTACTTATGTACTTATGTACTTGCCAGATGTCCAACTACTGACTGGAGTTGCTGTCAAAGACCATCCAAGCCCAAGGAGGTTTAATTGACAAGAGAAGGCATTACGTGACAAGGTTGAAGCCAGGAGCGTAGACCTGCCATTTCGGGTGGGCCCAGAGTTAACCTGGGTGGGCCCTTCCCACCCCCACCCCGTACATATATACATAGGTTGTTTTAAACTTTCCCTCTGCCCGTGTATCCATCTCTCCCTCTTTCTTCCCATCCACCCCGCCCCTACTCATATATCGTCATCTTTCTTCCCCTCCGTCCGCAGCCCAGCAGCTGCTCCTACACCCCCTCTGCTTGGCATTTGCCAGTCTCCCTATGAAACCTCCCTTCTCCCCAGTCTACCTCAGAGTCATCGCTGGCAGCAATCCCTGCAGGCTTCCCTCTACTGCATCCCTACCAGTGAAGAAACAGGAAATGATGTCATCGAGGCCAGGACGCGGTAGAGGGAAGCCTGTAGGGCCAACGCAGGTTGCCTACTGGAATAGCTGGTGGCGACAGCTTGAAGGTAGAACGGAGGGGATTCAGAGAGAGACAGATGTCGTGCTGCTAGAACAGGGGGAGGGGGAGGAATGAGGTGTTTTAGGGGCCACTAGACAGGGTGGGCTTGAGGCAAGAACGGGCGGGCCTGTGCCCACCTAGGGCCACATGTAGCTGCAAATTACAGCTCAAGCTGTAGTCGCCATCTTGATACACTCAAAGCAAAGCAAATTAATGGTCCACGCATAGGCGCTCCTTATTTCTAATAAGCATTTGCTATTGTTTTGGATGACTCAGTATGGTAGCAAGCTCCACCTACTGGCTTCAGGCCAGACAATGGGCCAACGCTCCCGCCACCTCCTGTTAATAATATATATAAGTACATAAGTATTGTCATACTGGGAAAGACCAAAGGTCCATAAAGCCCAGTATCCTATTTCCAACGGTGGCCAATCCAGGTCACAAATACCTGGCAAGATCCCAAAACAGTACAATACATTTTATGCTGCTTATACTTGGGGGAAAATCCACTGCTTATTTCTGGGATATCTTAATAATGGCTTATGGACTTTTCTTTAGGAAGTTATCCAAACCATTTTTAAACCCTGCTAAGTGTGAAGGACCCAGCACATCTAGAGTGAGGAACACTGAATGTAGATGCCGGAAAGGCAAAACTCTACAGGAGCAGTGGAGGGACTACAACTTCCAGCTTCCCTGGAGTAGGTCACCTGATGGCTGGGGAGGGGCTAGACTGCACTACAAGCCCCATGATCCTATGAGGGAGTCACGTGGCCCATTCAAGGCGGGTAAGCCAGACTTCAGATCCCAGAGTTCCTGGGGCAAGGGCCAGGACCTTGTCAAGTAGGCTAATATTAAGGATTGGCAGCTGCCTGGGATTCACAATTTAGAAGAAGAAGAAGAAGCAGAGTACACAGAGTGGTTACCAGCAGAGGAAGAGAGAGTGAGATTCAAAGGGTGGATGCAGAGCCTGGGGAGGGAACCCATGGACATTTCGGCCCTGGCAAAGGTAAAGGGAGAGAAGCATCTTTGATGGATAGTTTAGTCAAAGGTGGAGGAGGGTACCGTAAAGGGGGGGAACCTTGGAAGTGTGGATGCCTGAACCTGCCAGGGGCATGCTGCAAGAATTTGAATTTGTTTGAAAGGATAAAAGAAGCTGGACTTTGTACTCAAGCCAGACCCAAGTGAGTGGATACCAGGTGTTCAAGGGCTGGTATGTGAAAGGGTGGGGGTCCCCTTAACCTCAGGATATTTGCTGAGGTGAGGGCATAGAAAGCTTGAGTGAAAAGACTGTACTAAATGAATGAACTTTATTCAAGTGAAGGAGTTTTCCTTAAAAGACTGTGCTTAGGGAATGAACTTTATTAAGGCTCATGTGGATATACTGGGCTGCTGGTGGAGCTTTATCCAAGCACAGGGGTTTCCTTAAAAGACTGTATTGAACTCTGTGGGAGACATACGCTTAAGGACTTGAGTGCCAGAGATAATAGGGCTTTGTGACTGGAGGCTCTACCTTGAGCTCAATATGAACTGAGTTGTTAAATGCTATGACTCCTGAGGAAAGGCCTATCTTGGAAATCAATAATTATGGTTAATGTTATTATTAAAATTTCCTGTATAAAGCTGCGGAGGAGTTGTGTTCTTGGCTTGGCAAGTGGGCAGACTACTGGGATGCACGGCGGATGGTGACTACTACTACTTATCATTTCTATAGCGCTACTAGACATACGCAAGTTAACTGCTTTTACTACATTCTCTGGCAACCAATTCCAGAGTTTAATGACACATTGAGTGAAGAGTGGAGTGGCCTAGTGGTTAGAGTGGTGGACTTTGGTCCTGGGGAACTGAGGAACTGAGTTTGATTCCCACTTCAGGCACAGGCAGCTCCTTGTGACTCTGGGTAAGTCACTTAACCCTCCATTGCCCCAGGTACAAATAAGTACCTGTATATAATATGTAAGCCACATTGAGCCTGCCATGAGTGGGAAAGCGCAGGCTACAAATGTAACAAAAAAAAAAAGAAATATTTTCTCTGATTCATTTTAAATTTACTACTTTGTAGCTTCATTGTGTGCCCCCTAGTCTTCGTATTTTTGGAAAGAGGCTTAGGCCAGTATCAGTTCCAATGCAGAGGTTTGTTCTCAGACCTCAGGCCCATTGCTGATTCATCAAGGCCTGAGCAAGGCAAAGTAACTTTCAGTAACAACCTTGTTTACAGAGCTGGGGGACTTCATGGGCAGAAGAAATCAGTTTGGTCCCCTAAAGACACAACACTGGAAAACAGACTTTTATTCTAGTCATTGCCTTGGGTGAATCTCTTCATAAAGGCGGTTAATAAATCCCAATAAATAGTCAACATGGCACTAAACCAGAGGAAAGGTGTATAAGAACCTCTTCCATAAGCATAATAGCTAGTTGGCTCTGTTATCTTGGGCAGTTCACGCGAGAGCTGGTATCAGCTGGCCTGAGCCATCCACATGATGAAGGCTCGTTAATCTGTGGCTTCACCTGCTTGCATACTCTTGCCTGGTTGGGGAGAGCTTACCTGCTGACCAACTGGGACCGTCTGCTGCTGACCAACCATCCAGAGAAAGAGAGCGTCTGCCATCCCAGCTTTGCTGCCTGCTTCCTTCATCAACTCCATGATTGGCTTCTGTTCCAAAGTTTTTGAGTGTGGGGGAACCTTTTCCATTGGTCAAATTGCACTTCTCTCTTTTGTTTTATAGCGCCTAGGGTGTCAGGAGTCCTAATAATTCAGGACTAAGTGCCAGTGTGTGTTATCTAGAAAGGTTTACCATTGTTTTGGGTGGTTCTGCATAAGTGCATTGTCTCTGACTGACACTTACAGCTACAAGATAATTAAGTGTACTGCTACCAATATTTGTAATAAGCCAGCTTTTCTATAATATCTGAGCCTTGTGTCCTATTCTTTCAGTGTTATCTTGGACTAAGAATTTGGATCTGTGAGAGGGAGGATGGGACCCTTCTTATTGGCCGCTCTCTACCTGGGGCCGGGTAACTGTGATTAGTCCTCTCAATAGGATTGGTAACAAATTGCCAGCTAGTTATGATGGCAGTGTTCACTCATGAAGCAGTGTAACCCGAAAAGACTGGTCGGTGCAGTTCTGCGGCCTAGTTGAGCAGACTGGATGGACCATGCGGGTCTTTATCTTATCAATACAAATAATCCATTGAAACTGGTCATTTCGCACTGGAAAGACAATTCCCAAGTAAATGTGGTGGTTTGGTGGAACTGGAGTTTACTGTACAAAAATACGAGCAGTCTGCAGTAATTTCCATTCTTAGTCATAAAGCTGGTCTTCAAAAATGGAAATCTTTAGACCCTTTTCTTTCAACTGCGGACTAACATTATGATTTGAACTCAGCTTTATTGTGTATTTAATTCTGTTGTGTTTCCTTTTGAATTTGTTGTATAATTAAAAACAAACAAACAAAAAAAACAACAAAAAATAATCGAAACAACTCGCTGGTAAACTAATGTAAGCTTCAAACATAAACCAGGAGAAAGCACAAATTTCAATTTAAGGAGTTATCAATAGAAATCAAACAAAATAAAACATGGAAAAGAAAATAAGATGATACCTTTTTTTATTGGACATAATAACTTAATACATTTCTTGATTAGCTTTCAAAGGTTGCCCTTCTTCATCAGATCGGAAATAAGCAAATGAGGTAGCAGATAGTATATATGAGAGAAACATCAAAGCATTACTTTGACAGTCTGACAGAGTGGGAGGGTGGGGGTTTGGATGGGGACATCAAAGCATTTCATTGATATTCTAACAGAATGGGTGTTGGTAGGTGAGAGGAGGGTAATAAACAGAGAAATACAGCTTTATGTTTTATAATGAGTTAGAAAACCCAGATCCTCATTAAGTCCTGTTTGTTGGGTGGCAAAATATTCAATCATTCTTATTTCAAAGGTCTTACGTTCCTGTATTGTTTTAAAATTACCTTTCAGTATTCTTACTGTGAAATCACTGGTGCAGTGTTCTGGTCCTGCGAAGTGTTGGCCCACAGGGGTGGGGGCTTGATTGGCACCTGCTATTTTCATGTGATGTCTGTGCAGATTGAATCTTGTCTTAAGCATCTGGCCTGTTTCTCCAATATAGCATCCTTCATTACATTTCTTACACTGAATGATATATACCACATTGGAAGATGAGCATGTAAAATAGTCCTTTATGTTGAATATTTTTCCCTTGTGAATGACTGTGGGGTCTTGTGAAATGTTTTGGCATAGTTTGCAGCTGGCTGTGTTACAGGGAAACCTGCCCTTTTCTTTTTCCTCTCAATTTAAGGAGTAAATGCCCTCGGACACGGGACGGTCATCATAAACAACTGCTAAAGGGAGAAATTTGCATTTCTTTCATCGGGCAATTTGCTCCAAAGTAGAGAAAAGTGCAATCGTGCTACGAAACCAAAATGCACACTCAAATATTTTCAAAATTGTTTTAGTTTTTTAATGTTTCATAAGCCGTCATATTTATCATAGTCGAACATATGGATCTAAAAAGCCATCATTTGAAATGTAGACATAAAGCATCCCACCAGCAACTTATCATGTAAGAACAAATAGATAAGTAGTACTTATCGGCCCGGCAACAATATCAATGATAAGACGCCATGGCCAATACAACACTGTGAGATGCAGCGTCTTAACAGAGACTACGCTGGGTTCCCCTGCTCTGTAATCGCACAGTGTTGTATTGCTCATGGCATCTATCCTTGATATTGACACTGGGCCAATAAATGCTATTTATTTATTTTGCTCACCCCTTTTTCAGTAGTAGCTCAAGGTGAGTTACGTTCAGGTACACTGGATATTTCTCTGTCCCAAGAGGGCTCACAATCTAAGTTTGTACCAGAGGCAATGGAGGGTTAAGTGACTTGCCCAAGATCACAAGGAGCAGCAGTGGGATTTGAACCGGCCACCTCTGGCCACTAGGCCACTCCTCCACCCCAAAGAATCTTGTTACTCTTTGGGGTTCTACATGGAATGCTGCTACTCTGAGATTCTGGATGGAATCATGTTACTCTTTAGGATTCTAGAATCTTTATTTATTTGGGATTTTGCTCACACCTTTTTCAGTAGTAGCTCAAGGTGAGTTACATTCAGGTACTCTGGATATTTCTCTGTCCCAGGAGGGCTCACAATCTAAGTTTGTACCAGAGGCAATGGAGGGTTAAGTGACTTGCCCAAGATCACAGGGAGCAACAGCGGGATTTGCACTGGCCACCTCTGGATTGCAAGACCCGTGCTCTAACCACTAGGCCACTCCTCCACTTACATAATAAGGTACTGGTGGGATGCTTTGTCCATGTTTCAAATACTGGCTTTTTTTTATCCATATGCTTGATTATGACCAATATAACAAAGGTGGTTTATAAAAATGTGAAAAACTAAAAGTTTTGGAACTATTTGAGTGAACATTTTGGTTTTATAGTACAATTGCATTTTTCTCTACTTGGACCAAGTTGCAAATTTCTTCCATTGGTGTTGTACGTGTCTGAGGGTAGACCAAGCGGGTTCTTATCTGCTGTCGTTTACTGTGCAATTGGATACCCAGTCCCATAAGGTCCTCCTGGAAGTTCTCACTCATGTAGTTTTAACAATTTTGAATAACTTTAAAAAGTGTCATCAGCAAATTTGATGACTTCACTACTTGTTCCTGTTTCCAGGTCATTTATAAATATGACAGATACCTGGGGAACTCCACTATTTACCCTTCTCCATTGAGAATATTGACCATTTAAGCCTACTTTCTGTTTTACTACTACTAATACTTTCTGTAGCACTACTAGACATACACAACACTGTACACATTTCTCTGTCCCTAGGGGGCTCTCAGTCTAAGTTTTTTGTACCTGGGGCAATGGAGGGTTAAGTGACTTGCCAAGGGTCACAAGGAGCTGCAGTGGGGATCAAACCCAGGTGACCAGGATCAAAGCCCACTGCACTAACCATTAGGCTAGGGAGAGGGTGAAAGCAGGAGGAGGGGGTATGAGAGATTCTGTCTTTTAACCAATAGGACACTGCCTCCTATCCCAATGACTTTTTAATATCCTCAGGAATTGTTCATGAGATACTTTGCCAAATGCTTTCTGTTAATTTGTAAAGCTTATGGACCCCACAGTGGCTTCTCCATTTCCCTTTCTTAGGCTTCCATTCTAAGCGGGAAGCCCTCATGGAAGAAAGAGGAGGGATCTTAGGATCAAGGGAAAGTTCAATTAACAAATCATTTCTAGTGCTCAAATGGATCCTTTTCCACCAGTAGCGGAATTAGGGAGACTGGAAAACCTATTATATTTCTTGCTTCTATGATTGTGTGCTGTATTTCAGACCTCATGCTTATCTCCAGATGACTGCTAGGGATGGAGGAACGGCAGAGGGGATACTTCTGGCTTCCAAGTTCTTAGATAACACTGGCTAGGTCAGCCAACTGGAATTTGGCAATATTGAGTGTGATGCCCTTTTGTACTGAAGTAACATTGGCAGATGTTCAGTTCATCAAAAGTGCTTGTGTCAGAAGCAGGTTGTGAGAGTTGACTCTGCTTGCAGTCTTTAACCCCAGGCTGTGGTTCATGGATCAGACAAAATTGAGGAAAGAGAAAATTACGTTCAGGAGAAGGGATTGATTCTGACAGAGAAGCTCCAGAAGTGCAACACCTAAAACAGTGGGAGGAACCAGAGGAACCAGCCTTTAATAAGTGAAGGAGGAACCAAGACGAGGCACATTCAGGACAAACGAAGATATACCTCTATCCATCTGTGTGGGGCTTTGCCAACAAAGGAGAAATGCTGGCCCTTAACCGCAGCTTGTCTTGTATGGCTACCACGTGTGCTCACAGATTTCATGGACTGTCCTCCTGCAAGAGGTTCAGCTCTTTATTCTTTGGTGATGGAGCTGCTTGCACAACTGAGATACAGATGGACCATCAAGAGGAAACCAGAGGCCATTTCTTCAGCTGTAAAAGTGGGTCCAGCTTGATTTAATCTCTTGTTTTCTTAACACTGCTTTCAATTCCCCCCCTTTCTTCAAGCTCTCCATCTTGCTGCTTCTCAATCGGGGGCATAATGAGCAAGCATGCATGGACCTCTTTTCTCTAACTTCTCCCAGCTCAATATCCTTTAGACACTTCCATACCACTGTTTGAACACAGTCCAAAAAAGCACACACGATTAGAGGTGCATGAGGCACAGTGATATAATCTCTGTAAATCAGATGTGATAAGAGACTTAACATATTCATATATTTTACTGGTTTTTCAGAGAGAGTTTTCACAGAATGAGGGTCAGGTATTCAGAATGTCACCCAATTTCACCTTTCTTGCCATGTATTGAAAATGTTTCTTCATTTACTGATTATCTAGATGGGCCCTCCTTGTTTGGACAGTTTCCAGTCTGGATTCAGACGAGGTTACTGTCCTTTTAAACCAAATCTCTTTTTAAGTGTATAAATATTGCCATACTGGGACAGACCAAAGGTCCATCAAGCCCAGCATCCTGTTTCCAACAGTGGTCAATCCAGGTCACAAGTACCTGGCAAGATCCCAAAACAGTACAATACATTTTATGCTGCTTGTCCCAGAAATAAGCAGTGGATTTTCCCAAGTCAAGTTCACCATGTAACCCCAAATCCTTCTGTAACACCAAATGTCTATTTTCTTCTTATTTCCACAATTCATGATATATTGTAAGCCACATTGAGCCTGCAAAGAGGTGGGAAAATGTGGGATACAAATGCAAAGGTAACACAAACCTTTGGGAACAACTCCGCTCAATTGTATAAAGCAACAACCTGCAGGAATAGCGGGTGATTGGTTGTAAATTGCGAGATAAATATTTTAATTACGGAGGGGAAGAAGACCTCAGACCTGTGACAATTTCTTGATCAATGAGATCACCTTAATATAGTCACTTCTGTATAATCACTGGTCTTTCTGCCAACCTCCTCCTTAGATGTGCAATTCATGCGCTTTAACATATATAAATATTCTAAAACTGAATCAAAAAATAAACCACAGCTACTAAAAATCAGGGGTGATCAACATACCCCTTCAAAAAAAGCTGTGCTTGTTAACAGACACTGCTCTGGGTCAAAGTGCAACAGCCACCCCTGATTTTTAGGTTTTTTCCACAGTTCGATGCAGAGGGGTTCTCTCTCCCTGATGAAGCCCCAGGTGGCGAAACGGGACCGTTGGGGAGACCCTTAACCAAACAATAATAAGCTAAGTAGCTGTGGTTTATTTTTTGATTCAGTTTTAGAATATTTATATATGTTAAAGCGCATGAATTGCACATCTAAGGAGGAGGTTGGCAGAAAGACCAGTGATTATACAGAAGTGACTATATTAAGGTGATCTCATTGATCAAGAAATTGTCACAGGTCTGAGGTCTTCTTCCCCTCCGTAATTAAAATATTTATCTCGCAATTTACAACCAATCACCCGCTATTCCTGCAGGTTGTTGCTTTATACAATTGAGCGGAGTTGTTCCCAAAGGTTTGTGTTACCTTTGCATTTGTATCCCACATTTTCCCACCTCTTTGCAGGCTCAATGTGGCTTACAATATATCATGAATTGTGGAAATAAGAAGAAAATAGACATTTGGTGTTACAGAAGGATTTGGGGTTACATGGTGAACTTGACTTGGGAAAATCCACTGCTTATTTCTGGGACAAGCAGCATAAAATGTATTGTACTGTTTTGGGATCTTGCCAGGTACTTGTGACCTGGATTGGCCGCTGTTGGAAACAGGATGCTGGGCTTGATGGACCTTTGGTCTGTCCCAGTATGGCAATACTTATGCACTCGTCACTCTGCCTTTTCCTTCTTAAGACTATCCCTGCTGAATTCCTTGCCTTTTGCCCTTCACCTCGAGCAGTCTTACCAAGATTTTAAAGTAGCCTTGAATACTCAACTTATTTACAAAAGCTTTTTCTGTTGACCCCTGTGTTGGGTGGGGCTGGCTGGCCATATCTATTCTTTTCTCTCTGTTTTCTAGCTCTCGCTAATTTCTCTTGAATCTTTTTAGTTGGAGTCCCTTTTCCCCTATTTTGTGCTTTTATAATTTTATTGTGAAATGTTTGATTGTATGAAAGGCGGTATATTAAGCCATAATCAACTAAACTACTCATAATGAAGTGGAACCAGTACAGAGTCCCAAATACAACTCCGGTCACCTTTTTGGCCAGACTGGATGGACTGTGAAGGTCTTTATCTGCCGACATTTACTTTCCTATCCACATGCAGCAAAGTGGTTTTACAATAAAAACATCTCAAGGACAAGAATGCCGTTACTGTACAGGAAAGGAACTGTTAGAAAGAACAGCAGATTTCATGGCTTGGCAGGTTGCTCACCATGGACTGCAGAAGGAAAGGCCTGACAAAACATGAGTTTTGAGAGCAGATTTAATCCTGGGGAAGGAAGCCTCAAGATGAAAAGTGAGTTCCAGAGAGAATGGGTACTAAAATGGACAGGAGATTCCCTAGTGGAGCCCAGGTGAGCTTGTGATACTGTCGGGAGAAAGAGATGGCCATCGTGCACCCTAAACCGGAACATGGAGGATGGTCAATGAGGAGAGATAACATCACTATATAACACTTTATGAGTCAGTGTGAGAATTTTAACTTGAACTCCAATAAGAAAGAGGAAGCCAGTGACGCATCAACAAGGGAGTAATGTGGTCATATTTCCAAGTGTGACACAAAATTCTAACAGTCTTCAGGTGTTTCAACCGATACAAAGAGGCCCCAGAATAGGTAACATTGCAGTAGTCCAGTTTTGATGTAACTAATGTAAAGTCTTTTATTTTTACTATGTTTTATTGAATAGTTTATAGTTAGTTATAACAAATTTAAAGATAAACAACATCCCCATCACCAGAAAAGAAAGGGTATTAAATTGTCATTCAGTAGTCTGCAGATTGTCACAACAGACATCAAAAGGAGCCCAAAGTTTTTGAACGTGAATTACATTATGAGTGCAAAGGCCATTTAAAGCTTCATATCGCACGTATGAGAGACCATCATTCATTAAAGTGAAGTTTCGAATTGTCCTTCCAATGTAAAACTATGAGATGTATGGTGATAGATATCAGTATATTAATCTAATGTGATTATCAGGTATACTTAGATTCAGATGAGAAGATTTTAAGATGACAGTTCCCAGTGAAATATCTATTTTATGTTCTAAGGGTGCAATAGGGAGTATTCTTTCCCTTAGTCCTGTCCAGAAGTTCCGGACATTGGGACAATAGAACATGAGATAAAGGGGATGGGACAACTTCCCTATGAGGAAAGGCTAAAGTGGCTAGGGCTCTTCACCTTGGAGAAAAGGCAGCTAAGGGGAGATATGATAGAGGTCTATAAAATAATGAGTGGAGTTGAATGGGTAGATGTGAAGCGTCTGTTCACGCTTTCCAAAAATACTAGGACTAGGGGGCATGTGATGAAGCTACAATGTAGTAAATTTAAAACGAATCGGAGAAAGATTTTCTTCACTCAATGTGTAATTAAACTCTGGAATTCGTTGCCAGAGAATGTGGTAAAGGTGGTTAGCTTAGCAGAGTTTTAAAAAGGTTTGGACGGCTTCGTAAAGGAAAAGTCCATAGACCGTTATTAAATGGACTTGGGAAAATCCACTATTTCTGGGATAAGCAATATAAAATGTTTTGTACATTTTTGGGATCTTGCCGGGTATTTGTGACCTGGATTGGCCACTGTTGGAAACAGGATGCTGGGCTCGATGGACCTTTGGTCTTTCCCAGTATGGCAATACTTATGTACTTATGAGATGAGAGAAATCATCCGGGTCTTGTTGGCATGACCAGCAGTTAATAGACGTGGGAGTAGTAGATATTTTGGACATTTTCACTGGTGTCCAGTAGGATCGTGTATATTATAAAAACTAATGATTGTATAATAGAAGCTGAAAGAGTGGATCTAAGCATTTTCGACCAGAAGTCATACCAATTTACTGTATTAGTGGAAATGTGCAAAGTGTTTTCCCATCGGCCTTTCAGTATGCGGTTTGAGGAGAGCTGTGCCTCGCATAGTGCTTTGTAAATCTTGGAGGCGGTTTTCAACGAGTTAAGTAGTATATGAACCCACTAAGAAAAAGTGAACTTTAGGGATGTACATTTTTAATTTTCCAAACAGAGAGGAGAGATGGGTGATAAGAAAAATCCAGTTTGAGTTTTCCATAAGGAGAAGATTATATTTTTCAGCTAGGGAGTCAAAGGGGATAAAGGAGCCTGTTTCCATGAGTTGAGTAATAGACCATATGTCAGTGTTTTTCCAAATTTTCCAGTTTAAGTAAGAGTTTTGTATTTTGACGAGAGAGAGTGATCTTTCAGGTTGGATTTCTTCAGGAGGTCTTTTAAAAGTGTTGAAGTGGACTTCAAAATAAGTAATCCTTTGGGAAAATAAAATTTGTTCATGGTGGGAAGAAGTTGGAGGTGATAAGGAGCAATGGTGAAGCGCTTGTATGTTAACAATCGAAAAGGTTTGGAGGAGAATCACATCCACACTCTAGTAAACAATCCAAGAATTATCTGTCAATCTTTCAAAAAATGGTTCCCCATCTGCGGCTTTGAGGAGAAAAATCAAACCATTTGATAGCTTGAGAAGCCTGAAGAGCTGTATGGTAAGTTTTTAAAGTCTGGAAAATTAATACCTCCTTTTGCTTTAGATAGTTCAATCTAGCCTTAGAACTCTTGGCCTTTCCAATTAGAGCTAACTCAGAAACAGAAGGGATCATCTCACAGGAAAATCATTACAAATTATCCATCTGTGCGGATGATATTTTGATATATACCACTGTACGATCTTTACCCACAGTTCTCACCTGCATAGATTCTTTTTCTTTTCTCTCAGATTAACTCAGGGCTGCCGATAAACTGAACTGGGCCCGGGGCAGAATCTTCATCACCGCTGCTGCTCCCTCCCCAAAATCATCATCGCCACCGCCGCCCACCCTAAGTACCTTGGCTGGCCCCGCCATCTGCAGGCAGCACGGCTCCTTCCTCTGCCCAGCATTGCCTGCCCCTGCAGCTGCATTCCTCAGGTCGCACATGCTCAGTCTCAAAACTGAGCATGCGTGGCCTGAGGGCCCAGCAACTGCTAGGCAGGCAATGCAAGGGGGGCCCAGCGCTGGAGTTTTCTCTCTCCTGCTCCTGTCGGGATGCGATCACCTGGGTCCCGTCAGGAGCAGGAGACAGAGAGAGACCCCTGCACCGCCCTCCCCGGAGGCCTGGGCCTCGGGAATTCCCCCCCCCCCCCTCTCTCGGCAGCTATGGATTAACTGGACGAAATTTGTCCTAATGCTATTATCCAAATTCACTAGGAAACATCATATCAGCAATTTTCCGTTCAAATGGGAACTTGATAAACTTAAATATCTAGGCATTTGGTATGGTCCCAGCTTGGAACAAACCATCTAATTCAACATGGAGTTCATTCTTAAAATGGTGAAACATAAGATTGAGAAATGGACCCCTCCCTTCCTCATTTGGTGGGGCAG
This sequence comes from Microcaecilia unicolor, assembly GCF_901765095.1. Classification (NCBI taxonomy): domain Eukaryota; kingdom Metazoa; phylum Chordata; class Amphibia; order Gymnophiona; family Siphonopidae; genus Microcaecilia; species Microcaecilia unicolor. Next base: position 22,255 of record NW_021963677.1, on the reverse strand, counting down.
AGCAGAAGCCATTCAGATGGTACTCACTCCAAAAATAAATGATATATTTAGTATGGTCCCTATTTCCTTTCCCTCACATCTATATAAAAAGTTAGATAGTATTCTATCAAAACTTATTTGGAAAGGAAAAACCTCCCATATGCAAAGTCTTCTGAGAAGGGAGATCCAAATAACGACAAACAGCCCTGAACTATGGAAAGGTAAAGAAGGATTTCTTCATCGCCGATGATATCTGTATTCTGTATCAATGTTTCAAGGTGCAGACTATAAATAATTTACATAAATAAAAATCTGTATTTCAAAAGAAAGACATTGCATTATTCTTTTTATCCATCTGAGGTTGCAAAGAGACATTGCAATGTATGGAATATCTATATATCATGTCTATGATTTTGTTGTTGGGTTATTTATTTACCTGATTATACTTTTTGAAAATCTAATAAATATATTTGAACAAAAAGAAAAAGAAGAAGAAAGAAATTGGTTCAGGTAAACCCCCAAGAATCTAAAGTGTTCCACCAGAGTAGTGGGGGTCCCTCAAATTGTAGGGGTGAGAGAAGGTCTGAGTGGATAACCAGTGAGCGAAGAGGCCAAAGATTTTCTGGTTGAGGACAAGACGACTGTTACTCAGCCATAAAGCCACAGCAACCAAACAAGATTGTGTTGGGGCAAGATCTGGAGAAAGGCAGGCTACACATTTTGTAAATAAAAAAAGTAAATAAATAAGAAATCTATAAAATGCCGTTGGCGTAGTACTATTGTGCTTGTATCATAATCCTGAACTAACACAGTGAGAGGGGTCAACAAATATTAAAAAGTAAGGGAGTCAACATGGACCGCTGAGGAACACTGTAGTGAAGGGGGAATGAAGAAGAGGTAGGAGCGGCAAGTGATACTGAAAGAGTCCAAAAATGTAAGAAAGACGAACCCCAGTGAAGCACTCTGCTAGTAATACCAATGCTTTCCAAGTGGGATAGCGAAAGATCGTGATTCACAAGGCTGAGGACATGTCAAGAGAGACTAATGAGCCAGTTTTCGAAACCTGGTACAATCCTGCTTATAATTGAAAGAGAAAAACGCCTATATTGCGACCCAAATCGGGAGATGCGCATCTTTCTCCCGTGGGCGCCCAAATTGGTATAATCGGAAGCCGATTTTGGGCTTTTTGCCAACTGCAATCCATCGTGGAAACGGGTAAAGTTGACGGGGGCGTGTCGGAGGCGTGGTGAAGGCGGAACTGGGGCGTGGTTATCGGCTGAGGAGAGATGGGCTTCTTTAGCTGATGATCGAAAAAAAAAGGCATTTTGACCGCGATTTTGGGTCACTTTTTTTGGACCCTTTTTTTTTTACGAACAAGTCCCAAAAAAGTGCCCCAACTGCCCAGATGACCACTGGAGGGAATCGGGGATGACCTCCCCGGACACCCCCAGTGGTCACTAACCCCCTCCCACAAAAAAAAACCCACTTTAAAAGCTTTTTTCCCAGCCTTTATGCCAGCCTCAAATGCCGTACCCACCTCCATGACAGCAGAATGTGTTCTATCCTGTGACAGCCTTTCCCTGGTTCTGATGTGGGTCTCGAGTGAGTGTGACACCTTTTCTGTTAAGGGCACTGCAGAGTCATATCAGCAATGCATTGTGGTGGGTGTAGGGTATTGGGCTCCGTGATTCCACTAGCTTGTGTTCAGTGCTCACGATGTTGGTAGTTGGTAGGCTCTACTCCCATGGTGCTTTTCCCCCTGCTTACTGGGTCAGAGTATGCCCTGTTTTGTTTCCGGTAGTCCATGAGGTAGTGGCCATTTTTGTAAGCCAGTTTTAGATCCCTTTCATGTGTTAGCCACGTTACAGAACTTAGTTCTTACCTTGAATGTGGCTGAAAGAGGGCATTGTACAGCATTCTGCCAGCTCTGACCTACTGCTCATCTCAGTATCAGGGAGACTCGTTGCCAGTGGGGCACAACCTCTGATTTGCAGTTAACTGTGAGTAAGCGTACTTATTCCAATAAAGGACGTTTTCGGAGAGATTAGTCTTCAGGTGTCAACTGGTGTGCCAATGTTATATAGCAGCAACAGGTCCTAGAGGCCTGCGTGTATGCAGGTCCCTGGAGCACTTTTAGTGGGTACCGCAGTGCACTTCAGCCAGGTGGACCCAGGCCCATCCCCCTCCTACCTGTAACACTTGTGCTGGTAAATGGGAGGTCTTCAAAACCCACTGTACCTGCATGTAGGTGCCCCCTTCACCCCTAAGAGCTATGGTAGTGTTGTACATTTGTGGGTTTTGGGGGAGGGCGGTTGGGGGCTCAGCACCCGTAGTAAGGGAGCTATGCATGTGGGAGCTGTTTCTGAAGTCCACCGCACTGACCACTAGGGTGCCCAGTTGGTGTCCTGGCATATCAGGGGGGGCCAGTGTACTACGAATCATGGCCCCTCCCATGACCAAATGGCTCGGATTAGGACGTTTTGAGCTGGGCGTTTTTAGTTTCCATTATCGCTAAAAAAAACAAACGCCCAGCTGAAAAACGTCCATTTTTCGATAATACGGTCTGTCCCGCCTCTTCATGTACCCATTTTCAGACATAGACGCCCATGGAGATAGGCATTCGCGTTCGATTATGCCCCTCCACATCACCTGGACTACTGCAGTGCACTTTAGGTTGGATGTAAAGAACAGATTATCAAGAAACTTCAAACTGCCCAAAACACCGCAGCCAGACTTATATTTGGAAAAACAAAATATGAAAGTGCAAAACCCCTAAGAAAGAAACTACACTGGCTCCCTCTTAAAGACCGCATCACGTTCAAAATCTGCACGATGGTCCATAAAATCATTTACAGAGATGCCCCATCATACATGCTTGACCTAGTCGACCTCCCATCCAGAAATGCCAAAAGATCTGCCCGTACCTTTCTTCATCTGCACTTCCCCAGTTGCAAAGGATTAAAATACAAACTGACACACGCGTCCAGCTTCTCTTACATGAGCACGCAGTTGTGGAACGCACTTCCAAAACACCTAAAAACAATTAACGAATTAACTAATTTTCGCAAATCGTTGAAAACGTCTCTCTTCACCAAAGCTTACCATGAAAATCCATAACTAACTACAACACACCACAACGCTTCCCTGATTACAAATATCTTTTTTTTCTACAACTGCTTGATTAGATCGATATGTTAAGCTTACTATTCTTGTCATCTTTTGTAACACCAATTGTATTTCTGTACCATGAAATGGTGTTGCCATTATAGGTATTTGTAAGCCACATTGAGCCTGCAAATAGGTGGGAAAATGTGGGATACAAATGCAATAAAAATAAATAAATATGATTTTACCTCAAACAAATGCAGAATGTACATTACTTAAGAGGGAAGCTAAGATGGCCTCAGTACTGTGTCCTGTTCAGAAACCAGTATTACGTTACAAAGCTACCTAATATTTAAACAATTTTGCAATACTTCAAACTATCATATTACTGGATTTAAACCTCAAAAGAAAATTGCTCAAATCCAAAACACTTATATAAGAATAGCCATAGTGGGCCAGACCAGTGTCCTGCTTCCAGCAGTGGCCAAGTCAAGTCACAAGTACCTGACAGAAACCCAAACAGTAACAAGATTTCATGCTACTGATACCGGAAACAAGCAGTGGCTTCCCCATGTGTGTCTCAATAGCAGTCTGTGGACTTTTCCTCCAGGAGCTTGTCCAAACCTTTTTTAAAATCCAGATAAACTAACCACCGATACCAGGTCCACTGGCAAAGAGTTCCAGAGCTTAACTATTCATTGAGTGAAAAAATATTTCCTCCACTTCATTTTAAAAGTATTTCCATGTAACTTCCTTGAGTGTCCCCTAGTCTATGTACTTTTTGAAAAAGTAAAAAAATTGATTTATTTTTACCCGTTCTATACTACTTAGTATTTTGTAGAAGTCTATCATATCGCCCCTCAGCCGTCTCTTTTCCAAGCTGACAAGCCCTAACCTCTTTAGCCTTTCCTCATATGGGAGCAGTTCCATCCCCTCTATCATTTTGGTCACTTTTCTTTGAACCTTTTCTAATTCCACTATATCTTTTTTTGAGATATGGCGACCAGAATTGAGTTCAATACTCAAGGTAAAGTTGCACCATGGAGCAATACAGAGGCATTATAATAATCTTGGTCCTATTTTGCATCCCTTTCCCAATATTTTCTAGCATCTGGTTTGCTTTTTTGGCCACCACCGCCGCACACTACGCAGACGATTTTAGCGTATTGTCTACAATGACACCTAGATCTTTTTCATGAATGCTGACTCCTAAGGTAGACCCCAGCATAAGGTAACTGTGATTTGAATTATTCTTCGCAATGTGCATGACTTTGCATTTGTCCACCTGCCATTTGGCTGCCCAGTTTTCCAATTTCCAAAGGTCTTCCTGCAATTTTTCACAATCCTCATGCATTCTAACAACTCTGAATAGTTTTATGTCATCTGCTTATTTAATCACCTCACTTATCGTTCCCATTTCCAGTCTCACAGGAGTAATATACAAACATTATTCATAAAACCAATATCTATGAGATATGTTTTATTATCCTATATAATAATTCTCACCTTCAACGTTCTATCTTGCTGCCTGTGTCCGTGGTTTTCTTTGGAGTTGGTCTGCTAGGCTCTGTAGATCAGGCTGACGTTACATAGAACGCCAGAGCTGGAGGAGGAAGGGCGAAAGGGGCAGGGCACAGGGGCGGAGGCGGAGCTTGAAAGAGAAACAGAAGCGTTGAGGGGCGGAGTAGCCGAGAGCGTCGTGACCAATGGCAGGGAAAGAAAGGTCAGAGTCCTCGGGCGTGAACGGAGGGGGCAGAGCCACAGAGAGCGTGCTGCAGTGTCGAGCCGGTACGAGGGTGCACTCGCGCGTTCCTGCGCGGGGGAGGGGGGACCTCAGGAGTCGGAGCGGCACTGCAGAGGAGGAAAGCAGGCAACGGCCGTGGCTGCCCCTCTGGGCCCCATGGGAGGGTGTGTGGGCAGCCACCACTACTCCACGGGAGGGATCCTGAAACTCGGAGGGAGGGAGGAAGTGAACGACCCTGGAACTGGGAGGGAGGGAGGTGGGGGACGACCCTGGAACTGGGAGGGGGGCCCCTGGCACACACTCTCATTCTCTCACACACACACACACACGCTCTGTCACAGACACTTTCACACCCAGTCTCACTCTCTGTCACACACACACACACTCACACATTCACTCTCTCTCTCTCTTTCACACACTCTCATTCTCACACACACTCTCTCACAGACACACTCGCACCCAGACTCACTCTCTCTCTCACACACACACACTCGCACATTCACTCTCTCTCTCACACACAGTCACTCTCACATACACTCTCTCAAACATACACACTCCATGGAAAACCTTGCTAGCGCCCGTTTCATTTGTGTCAGAAACGGGCCTTTTTTTTACTAGTTATTAATATTCACAATTTTCCACAGTTTAATCCCATGGAGGCCAGAAGATCAAATGCAGCCCATAACCGTGCAGTGATGGTGCTCAAAAGTATTTAACTAGTGCTAATCTTTAATTAAACAACACAGACCTGCAATCCATTGACACCTAAAGATAAAAGCAGAAATAGTTTGAGGCTCAATGAAATTGCGAACAGGCTCAAATTTCAACAAACAAGTTTTGGGTGCTATATATAGAATTAGGGTTTAAGAGTCCGATTTTCAGACTGCGGCAGTTAGACTTCCTAAGTCTTGCAGTCGACGCTGAGAGCCGATATTCAAGGCTGGACAGTTTAGCTTTGGCCAGTCAGACTTTAACTGGCCAATACTCAGTGCTGGCTGGTTCTCAAGTCAGACCAGCCAAAGATATTCCAGAGTTTCATGAGGCCAAATATGGCCGCCATACTTGTCCAGTCTGACTTTAAAAATCTGAGGATAACCAGTTCTAGCTGCTAAGTGGTATGTGGCGAGCCATGTACTGCTGGATATTGGTGGATAGTCCGTTATTCCGCATTTAACCAGCCAAGTGCCGATCCTGGCCGGTCAAATGCAGCTGAATATTGGAGTGGGAGGGGGTAAATGTATAAACCCTTTGAATACTGATCTGTCTAATTCTTAACTGAATTGAACTGATGTCTCTCGGTCTGAAAATCATTTGTATCCATAGAACTGTATGGCGGTAATATTAAGGAGTCCAAGCCCATTTTCAAAAGGAAATGTCACCCAAGGTTTTCATTTTGAAAATGGGGCTATCTGCAGGAATGAGATTCCAACCTCAACTTGTATAGGTGTGAATGAACCTGCGGTGCTTTCAAAATTCTGCTTTCTCTCCAGCGCTGCCTGACTCAGATTATCAAAGTCCCCAGGCGATGACCAGCAAGAGAGCACAATATTCAGCCCCCCCATTTTCCTGGGTAAAATAGCCTTGAATGTTGCCTTGTCAAGGTCTCCTGTTAACAAATGAAAAATTCGTTCACTGATTTTTAATCCTGGCAGTGTGATAAATTCCTCAGAACCTTGCAAGCTGGTGGTGTAACATTAACAAGATAATTGGTATATTTTTTATATCAGAATCACAGAGGCAATTGACTTTTGACCTGTCCTTTTGCTGACCACAAGAGGTTAGTAACATATTAACAAAGAGGCTGATAGTAAGGATTGGCTCGGTTGCCCTATTTTCCTAGCTTTCCCTGTTTCCACTATTCAAGCTCTGCTTATAAATCTTCCTACTCCCCCCCCCCCCCTGTACTCTAGAGAAGGGAGAGGAAGTGGCTTAATGCGCCAGTTTTTTGGGTGGGTGGGGGGGGGGACCCTTTCTGCCACCCATTGAGGTAGCAGTAAGAGCTGCTGCGCTAATCTGGTGGTGACACCCTGTGGAAATATTTCCGCTAGCACTGGAAATGCCATGCACTGGGGGAGGGGCTACTGTCAGTGCCTGCATTGGCCCAGTGGTAGTTCTGGATTAGCCCGCGGTGGGCTTACCTTTGCGTAGTAAAGGAGCCCCCTCCGTTCCTGGCTTTTTAACATCCTCCTTCCATATGGACTGGAAGTAGAATATAGATGATAGTATTATTATGTTAGCATACCTGTTAATAACCTGTAAGATGTTCCTTTATATTACATAATCCAATAAACAAATTTGAAAATAAAAACATCCTTCTTTAATCTTCAGCTTTGCTCCACTACCCCCACTCACCAGAATGGCCATTGTCTTGATCTTACCTTCTTCTCTCACTGCTCACTCTCCAGTTTTTTTGTCCCCTCTCTAACCATCATCTGATAACTTTCACTGAATCCCCCGCTCCCCCGTCCCATCCAATCTCCACCAATACATTTAGGAATCTTCAGGCTATTGAGCCTTCTACTCTGTCCTCCAGTGTTTCAAATCTCTGTCAATGAGGCTGTCTCTTCCTATAATACTATTCTCTCCTCTACACTGGATACTCTCAGTCCCTGTTCTGTAAGGCCTTGGCTGACCTCTAGAATCCGCTACCTACGTTCCTGTGCCCGCTCTGCAGAACGCCTTTGGCTGAAATCCCGTGCTCATGCTGACTTCATACATTTCAAATTCTTGCTGACCTCCTTCCAGTCTGCTCTTTCACTTGCCAAACAGGACTATTACATCCAGTTGGCAAATTCCCTTGGCTCAAACCCTGGACGTCTCTTTGCAACACTGCCCTTAAACTGCCTTCACCTCCAACCCCTCCTGCACTTTCTCCTCAGGCTCTGGCTGAGTTCTTTCATGATGAGGTTCACAAGATTAAGCTTGAATTCTCAACCAAGTCACCTACACCCTTCCTTTCCTTAGTCAGTTCTCTCAACCCTCCTTCAACCCTGCCTCCTTTTCTGAAATCACTGTAGAGGAAAGGGCACATTTTTCTTTTGTCCTCCAACCTGTTCCTCTGATCCTGTTCCCACCCATCTACTTAGCTGTCTACACCCACCAGCACTGTAACAATGATCAGTATTATAATTCTGTTAAAAGAGGAACCTGTACAGTGCTGTGTACATTCAGGACCACTATGACAATGACAAGTAGTGGCCTAGTGGTTAGGGTGGTGGACTTTGGTCCTGGGGAACTGAGGAACTGAGTTTGATTCCCGGCCCAGGCAGCTCCTTGTGACTTTGGGCAAATCACTTAACCCTCCATTGCCTGCCGCATTGAGCCTGCCATGAGTGGGAAAAAGTGCGGGGTACAAATAAAAAAAAAAAAAGGGGAAGCCTGACACTTACTACCAATGTATAGTGCTGTGTATGTCCAGGATCACTTTAACATGGTAACATAGTAAGTGACGGCAGATAAAGACCTGAATGGTCCATCCAGTCTGCCCAACGGTCACATTCATTACCAATTCAATGTCTAAATCAACAATAAACGTGGTATTATAATCTTGATTATGGTCTTTCTTTGCTGTTTCTGGGACATAGACCGTAGAAGTCCGCCCGGCTCTGCCCTTATGCTCCAACTACTGGATTTGCCATCAAAGCCCACTTCAGCCCATTCAAATCCGCCTTTTCATTTGTGGGACACAGACCGTAAAATTCTGCCTGACGCTGTCCTCACGTTCCAGACCACTGGGATTTCTGTTGAAGCTCTCTCCAGCCCATCCTAAACTGGATTTCTATATGCCAGACTCAGACCATACAAGCCAGCCCAGCACTGGCCTTAGTTCATGCAGCCAGAGTCCCCATCTAAGCACCAGTTGATATGCAAATACATTACTTCTGAGTCTACCACCCTGCAATCTCAATTCATGTCCTCTAGTTTTGCCACTTTCCCTTCTCTGGAAAATATTTCTTTCTATATTAATACCTTTCAAGTAGTGGTGTGCTGGAGCGGGCTCTCACCAGCTCTCGAGAGCCGTTTGTTAAAATTTTAAGAATTTTAAGAGCTGGTTGTTAAAATAGGCCCCATGTGGCTACTTTAACAACCTGCTCCCAAAAGGTGGGCTCGAGCCCCCTCCTGAACTCCCTTTTACTTTGCTGTCAGGGACGCTGAGCCCCACTGGCCAAATAAATAGACTGCCACTGCTCCCCACTGGTTATTTCTGGCTCTGACCGTGTGCAAGAAGTCCTGGCATGCTGCTCAGAGCCAGAAACAAGCAGTGGGGAGCACTGGCAGTGTAGTTTGGCTGGTGGGTCTCGGCATTCCTGCCAGCAAAGGTATGCCTAATGTGTTCACATGGATGGGGGGGGAGAGACATGTATTACCGCCCCCAAATTGCAGGGCTGGCTATGCTTGGAGAGAGACCACTGCTTTCAAGTATTTAAATGTCTGTATCATATCTGCCTTGTCCCTTCTCTCCTCTAGGATATACACATTGGTCTTCCAGTCTCTTCTCATATGTCCTTTGGCACAAGCCCCATATCATTCTTGTCACCGTCCTCTGGACCGCTTCATGTAAGAAGACATGTTTTAGCAAGATACGGCCTCCAAAACTGAACACAGTACTCCAAGTGGGACCTCACCAATAACTTGTACAGAGGCATCAGCACCTCCGTTCTTCTGCTGGTCACACCTCTCTCTATACAGCCTAGCATCCTTCTGGCTACGGCCACCGCCTTGTCACACTGTTTCGTCACCTTCAGATCCTCCAATACTATCACCCCAAGATCCCTCTCCCTGTCTGTGCGATCAGTCTAGCACAATGTCTCTCTTGGCTTTCTACTCCCTAGGTGTATCACTTTGCACTTCTTAGTACTGAATTTTAATTACATAAGTATTGCCCCACTGGGACAGACCGAAGGTCCATCAAGCCCAGCATCCTGTTTCCAATAGTGGCCAATCCAAGTCACAAATACCTGGCAAGATCCCAAAAAAGTACAAAACATTTTATGCTGCTTATCCCAGAAATAGTGGATTTTCCCCAAGTCCATTTTAATAATGGTCTATGGACTTTTCCTTTAGGAAGCCATCCAAACCTTTTTTAAACTCCGCTAAGCTAACCACCTTTACCATTTTCTCTGGCAACAAATTCTCTGCTGCTGTAGGTTATCAATAGAAATCAAACAAAATAAAACATGGAAAAGAAAATAAGATGATACCTTTTTTATTGGACATAACTTAATACATTTCTTGATTAGTGTTTGAAGGTTGCCCTTCTTCGTCAGATCGGAAATAAGCAAATGTGCTAGCTGACAGTGTATATAAGTGAAAACATTCAAGCATTACTATGACAGTCTGACAGGGTGGGAGGATGGGGGTGGGTAGGAGGTATGCATGGGGACATCAAAGCATATCATTGATATTCTAACAGGATGGGTGTGGATAGGTGAGGGGAGGGTGATCAACAGAGACATACAGCTTTATGGTTTATAATGGGCTAAGAACCCCAGATCCTTGTTAAGTCCTTTCTGTTGGGTGTTAAAATATTCAATCATTCTGACTTCAAAGGTCTTACGTTCTTGTATGGTTTTAAAGTTACCTTTCAGGATTCTCACTGTGAAGTCACTGGTACAGTGTCCTGGTCCTGTAAAATGCTGACCAACAGGCGTGGGAACCCTACTGGCACCAGTATTGTTCATGTGATGTCTATGTAAATTGAATCTTGTCTTAAGCATCTGGCCTGTTTCTCCAATATAGCATCCTTCGTTACATTTTTTACACTGACACGGCTACCACACTCCTCTGCTGCTGTAGAAACCTCCTCTTCCCCCCTTGCACCAAGCTGGAGAACCAGGTAGCCAGGACCCCTTTCAATTGCTCACCTTTTACCCTAGCTAGGGCAGAGATGTGCATAGGTTCCTTCTCTCTCCCTAATTCCCCTCTTTCTTCCTCCCTTTGCCAGTCCATGGGCTCTACCCCAGGGCTCTCCTCCAGCTGTTTCATATCCTCCTCATCAGGCTTCCCCAGTCCATCCCCCTCTTTTCTCTTAGGATCCTGGGGATGGTAGTGCAGGAAACGCTTCCTGGCCCTATCAGGTGACCACCCCAAGGGATGCTGGGAGTTATAGTCTTTTGACCTCTTAGGAGAAGGAGAAAAAGTGCTCCTGAGCCTTCTGCTTCTGTACTCAGGAGAGGTTTCAGGGTAAACCTCTGCCCGCTTTTCTTCTCCCTCACAGGTCTCTCTGCCCTTTCTCCTAGAACCTTCAGAACACTTAATGCGTGCGCTAACCGTGTAGGCGCCTAGAGGGATATTGTACGCACGTACATGGTAACAGCGTTAAAAACATTAAGGCGCCTATAACACTGCTTAATAAAGAGGGCCCCAAGTTTTTAAATTTTTACAAAATACCAGTGCATCATCTTGATAATATAGAGAAGAATTAAATACAGATTTAAATTTAAGATGTCTAATGGATGGAAAATGCAATAACATTTAATAAGCACGCAGCTATGGAATGCATTACCACTCGCCGTGAAAAAAATGCGCGACCTAACTAACTTTCGGAGATCATTGAAGAGCAACCTGTTCAACAAGGCATACCAAAATGATCCATCCTAATACCAGACAACGAAACTCAAGCCAGAACTGGACAATTTCTTATTATCATTTTGTGAAAAAATTAATAAAAATGATTGAACTAAAAAAAAAAAAGAACTGGACAAGCCCTAACTCTCTAGACTTGACTACCAAGATCTACTCTAGCACGAATGAACTCTAACGCAATATCACTTTATGCCTCATTCCGAATCTGAACTCTTTATCCAGCTTATTTTCGAAAGGAGAAGGGCGCCCAAATTGGTATAATCGAAAGCCGATTTTGGGCGCTTTCAACTGCACTCCGTCACGGAGACGAACAGAGTTCACGGGGGCGTGTCGGCACAGTAGCGAAGGCGGGACAGGGGCGGGCATGGGAGTGGTTAACAGATTGCCGGCTTCAGGCCATAATGGAAAAAAGAAGGGTGGGCGTAGCGAGAATTTAGGTTGCTTTTTTTTTGGACCCTTTTTTTTTTGGTCCAAGCCACAAAAAGGTGACCGAACTGCCCAGATGACCACCGGAGGGAATCAGGGATGACCTCCCCTGACTCCCCCAGTGGTCACTAACCCCCTCCCACCAAAAAAAAGTACTATAAAAACTTTTTTTTACAGCCTTTAAGCCAGTCTCAAATGTCATACCCAGCTCCATGACAGCAGTATGCAGGTCCCTGGAGCAGTTTTTAGTGGGTGCAGTGCACTTCAGGCAGGTGGACCCAGGCCCACCCCCCCCCCTACCTGTTACACTTGTGGTGGTAAATGTGAGCCCTCCAACCCCCCCAAACCCCACTGTACCCTTATGTAGGTGCCCCCCTTCACCCATAAGGGCTATGGTAATGGTGTAGAGTTGTGGGGAGTGGGTTTTGGGGGGGGATTTGGGGGGCTCAGCACCCAAGGGAAGGGAGCTATGCACCTGGGAGGTATTTTAATGTTTTTTTTTTAATTTTTAAAAGTGCCCCCTAGGGTGCCCAGTTGGTGTCCTGGCATGTGAGGGGGACCAGTGCACTACGAATCCTGGCCCCTCCCACGACCAAATGCCTTGGAGTTGTTCGGTTTTTGAGATGGCCGCCTTCGGTTTCCATTATCGCTGAAAACTGATGCCGACCATCTCAAACCCGCCCATCTCTGACATTTGGCCGGGCCCAACCATATTATCGCAACAAAAGATGGCTGCCCATCCTTTTCGATAATACGGTCGGGACCGCCCCTTCTCGGATCCGTCCACGGAGATGGCCGCCCTTAGAGATGGGCGGCCCCTTTTCGATTATGCCCTTCCATGTCAATCATGATCCTTAATGTAATACCACTTGTATTTCACACTCCGGAAATGGCGATCGCCATGACGGAACATTGTAAGCCACATTGAGCCTGCAAATATGTGGGAAAATCTGGGATACAAATGCAACAAATAAGTAAATAACATCAAATTGCACATATCATATGGAGACTTCAAATGGAGCAGACCAGCCAGCTCGACAAGATCAAAAGGCGCTAAGCCGTTCAGGGGCCCTTTTACTAAGCTGCGTTGGCGCCTATGCCCACACAACGCGCGTCAATTTGAAACTACCGCCCGGCTACCGTGTGGCCCCGGCAGTAATTTCATTTGCTATGCCCGCCAGAAAAGATCTTTTATTTCCCGGTGCGCTGCGCTAACCGGGCGATAAGCAGTACCGTATGCGCGTGCATGATTACAGTACGGTTAAAGTGTGAGACCTTACCGCTAAGTGAATGGGTGACAGTAAGGTCTCAGACCCAAAATGGACGTGCGCCAATTTTTATTTTGCCGCACGTCCATTTTGGGTAAAAAAAAAGGCATTTTTTACAGGCGTGCTGAGAAATGGATCTGCGCGTGCCCAAAACAGACACCTACACTAGCGCAGGCCATTTTTCAGCGCACCTTAGGAAAAGGACCCCTAAGTAGCTTAAGAACAAAATTATAGAGCTTAAACTGAGCCCAGAGGCATAGATAGGTGGGTCGCCAGGGGAGCGGCCACTGCTGGCGTCTATTTTTCATGCAATCTGTCGCATGTAAAATATGCGCTGGCACTGTCGGCAGTCCGGTCTCCGCTCCCCTGTGCCCTCAACCTGACCTACGCTACTGATGAGCCCTAGCCTCAACTGGAAGCCAGCGTAATTTCTCCAAAAGTGGAACAACTAACTCAAACTTAGAAACCGAGAACACGAGTCACGCTGCAGTACTTTGAGACAATTGAATTCTATTCATTCAGGGGCCCTTTTACTAAGCCAAGAAGGCTCCTACGCATGCCCAAAGCACGCCAAATTGGAGTTACTGCCTGGTTACCGCGTGGCCCTTGCGGTAATTTCAATTTTGGCGAGCGTCCGCTACACGCATCTGAAAAATATTTTTTGTTTTCTGGCACACGGCAGCTACGTGTGTAGACCTTTACTGCCTGGTTACCGTGTGAGACCTTATCGTTAGGTCAATGGCTTGTGGTAAGGTCTCAGACCCAAAATGGACGCACATCTGTTTTCGGCAAAAAATTAAAAAAAAAGCATTTTTTTGTAGGTGCGCTAAAAAATAATTCTGCATGTGCCCAAAACACGTGTCTACACTACCGCAGGCCATTTTTCAGCACACCTTAGTAAAAGGACCCCTAACATTTTTAAAGAACCCACAAATACAATATTGCAATAATCCACTTTTCTCAAAATTATGGCATCATGTAAGCCACATTGAGCCTGCAAATTGGTGGGAAAATGTGGGATGCAAATGCTACAAATAAAAATAAAATTAGCACTTGAACCATCATTCTAAATTCTGCAAAACCAAAAAAATTTGAATATCGCTCTTAGTTTCTGCACGGTATAAAACGATTTGTGGACTAACAGGTGATAAAACTCTCAACTCACACTCCCCAAATTCGTGAGGATTTCTCAAAAGCAAAAGAATGCACACCAATCAAAAAACTTTGTGGAAAATTTGGGTCTTGAGTGTCACAACCATAAAAATGTTGTTTTCTCGCTGTTTAGTTTCAGGTGAATATTAATAATCCAATAATCAACACAACCTGTTGGGCGATTGCTGTGGGATTCATTTCAGAGTAAAATCGTGTTGAAATTATGATTGGAATGTACACAGCTAGCCCCCCCCCTCCCCCCCAAGTAGGATCTTGCAGATGGTCTGAACCTATGCAAGATGCGGCTTAGGACCCCCAGGCGTAACCATGCTTTTTTCACTGTCAGAATAAAGATATTATCACAGTCTGGTTCTTCCACTTTTCTCCTTCTTTCCCTTTGCAGGAATCAGAGCAGAAGGAGGCAAAAGTGAAAACAGAAGAAAGATGGGGAAGAAGGACCTGATCGCCAAGCGCAGCTGCTGCCTGTTCTCTACAAGATTCATGTTTCATCCCGCAGTAACCCTGGTAAGAAGGTCACCTCCCCAAATGGCAACCCCCTCTCTGGTGTCATCTTTAATTTTCTATCTTTTGGGGGTTTCCAGTGTCTAATGTAAATATTTCTTTATATAATCTCTGGGCCCTTCTTTTACAAGCTGTATTTGTAATTTTTATGTGTAAATAGCTACATCTATAAGTGTATATATCGCCTATATGAATAAATCTAATTTATGTCCCACTTTATCAGTGTTGGGATTTACAAGTGCCCCCTTGCATGTGTAGGGGTCCTTTTACTAAGGTGCATTGAAAAGTGGCCTGAGGTAGTGTAGACGAGTGTTTTGAGCGCACACCAGGGCGTAGGTACGTGGGGGCATGGGCCGCCAACCCTCCCCCGCTGCTGTCAGGTACCTTTGCTGGTGGGGGTCACCCCGCCAGCCGAAGTCATCTTCTCCGGTGCAGCTGCGTTGCTAATCTGCAAGCAAGGCTTCCGTTTCTGTGAGTCTGACGTCCTGCAAGACGTCAGACTCACAGAAACAGAAGCCTTGCTTGCAGATCAGCAATGTGGCCGTGCCGGAGAAGAGGTACCTGACAGCGGTGGTGGGGGAGGGTTGGTGGCGGCGGGAAGGGGGGTCCAAAGGTGGTGGTGGCGGCAGCAGCGGTGGAGGGGGGGGGGGTCAAAAATGGCGGGGGGAGGGTCAGGGGCACTGGGGGGGGGGCTAAAATGTGCCCCCTCACCTCGGGCTCTGGACCCCCTTCTCACCGAAGTCTGGCTAGTCCAGGCCTGGGACAAGGCTGCCCCGCTTCCACCGCTGCCGCCCCTTGTCACTCCTCCCGCCGCTGCCACCCCCTGTCGCTCCCCCCGCCGCTGCCGCCCGCGGTCTCGCCTGCCTGCCTCCACGGCTCTAGACTCCCTGCATTCAAGGCGGCAGTCGCAGATCGCCTCTCTTCTGGCCTTCCCTCCCTGTGTCCCGCCCTCGTCTAATGTAACTTCCGGTTTCCGCACGGGCGGGACACAGGGAGGGAAGGCTCGAAGAGAGGCGATCTGTTTCTGCCACTTCGAATGCAGGTGGCCCGGAGCCAAGGAGGCAGGCAGGTGAGACTGAGAACTGCAGCGCCGGTGGCCTTGGAGGCCTGGGCCTGGGGAATTTTGTCCCCCCTGCCCCCCCCCCCTCTTGGCAGCCCTGGGTAAGGGAGCAATGGTGAGATGTGTACCTGGGAACATTTTATGAAGTTCACAGCAGTGCCCCCTAGGGTGCCCTATTGCTGTCCTGGGATGTCAGGGGTACCAGTCTTCTAAAAATGCTGGCTCCTTCTACGTCCCAATGGCTTGACTTCCATGGTATTTTCGAACACAAAAAATGGACGTCCATCTTTTTCAAAAATGATCTTCTTCCCAGTTCGGAATTTGGACGTCTTTGTAAAATGTCCAAATTCTGATTTAGACGTTTCTTTTGAAAATGCTCCTCCACGTAACAGTAGATATTGGATGTACATAAGTACATAAGTACATAAGTAGTGCCATACTGGGAAAGACCAAAGGTCCATCTAGCCCAGCATCCTGTCACCGACAGTGGCCAATCCAGGTCAAGGGCACCTGGCACGCTCCCCAAACGTAAAAACATTCCAGACAAGTTATACCTAAAAATGCGGAATTTTTCCAAGTCCATTTAATAGCGGTCTATGGACTTGTCCTTTAGGAATCTATCTAACCCCTTTTTAAACTCCGTCAAGCTAACCGCCCGTACCACGTTCTCCGGCAACGAATTCCAGAGTCTAATTACACGTTGGGTGAAGAAAAATTTTCTCCGATTTGTTTTAAATTTACCACACTGTAGCTTCAACTCATGCCCTCTAGTCCTAGTATTTTTGGATAGCGTGAACAGTCGCTTCACATCCACCCGATCCATTCCACTCATTATTTTATACACTTCTATCATATCTCCCCTCAGCCGTCTCTTCTCCAAGCTGAAAAGCCCTAGCCTTCTCAGCCTCTCTTCATAGGAAAGTCGTCCCATCCCCAAATGTAAATTCATGACATTTTATGGAAATGATTTGAATTAATATAATTCCTGGGTTGTTATCCCAGTCTTTTTTTAATGTAATCCACTTTGAACTAATTGATGTTAGCGAAATATAAGAGGTTAACACAGCAGCCAGATTCGCATGCTCAGTTTCAAAATTTGATAGGCCACTCTGCTATTTGTCAGGTTTCATTGGCTTCCAGTAGAGGCTGGGGTGATCTTTATGTACTTGGTCTTCTTCATTGTGTACGGCCAAGCCCTGATCTAGGGGTGCAATTTGCTATTCTTACCAGGGCTGCCAAGAGGGGGGGAGCAGGGGGCAAATGCCCTGAAAGAAAAAGCAGCTGCTGGGGCAGGCAATTGGCAGAAGAACAGGACCATAAGGTCTCACTTTCTATTTGTCCTGAAACTTGTCTCATCAAATTTCCTAGGCAGCACATCTGTCCATGCTCCCCTCTCCTAAGCACCAGGAGGTACCAGAGCAGAATGATAACAAAGGAGCAGCACTGGGGGAGAAACCCGGCAAGGGAAACGTCCCAGAAGACCATGAGGGAATTGCTAGTGCCTCGTGGCATGTGCAGAAGGGGACTCCAGATGGAGGGACTACACAGAGGCTGAAGGACTCAGAATCAGCAGGTGCCCTGGGCATCAGCTCATCTTTCAGAAGTAAGAAACGGGGTTTTTCTTAGACAAGGAAGAGAAGGAGGAAACGTATTCACTAGGGAGAAGGTTATACAGACAAGTCTGTACGTTGCTTAGATGATGTATAATTTCTTTTGTGAATATTGAAGTAGGCTTTTCGGAATAATTCAATAGGGGGGTTTTGAGGGGGAGGAGGTGACAGTTTAATTCTGTTCCTTTGGATTTCCAAGTCACTTAAGATTCAGCTTGCTAAACTTTCATAACTCCTAGGGATGATTCCACTTCGTGTATGTTACCGAGCACAATCTCAGCCTCAGGTAGGGACATGCAGCAGGGAACCTTCTAGAACTCTGCAATTAGGGGGACCCAAAATCCAGACACTTAGCATCCATATTGCATAGTGACTCCCTCCTCCCACCCCTCCCGGGGCTGTTGATCTGATGTTTGGAAGACCCAAATGCAGGATTTGAATCTGAATTCTCTGCATGAAATTTGTAACCTTGCCCAGTTCCAATCTGAAAGATGTTCATTTTGTTCTTGAGGGTTGTTAACTAGGGAAAGTGAGTCTAAAGTCAGTTACAGGCAAAATGGTGGAAACGAACGATGGTTATAATATTGTAGAACTGGACTTATTGATAAATTCAGTTTAACGGGAAGGAGCCACTTTGACTAGAAGTTTGATCAAAGAGGCATTATAACAGGCTTGGCCAAGCTTTTTCTATTGGGGGCTATATTTTATATTTTGTAACATTCAGAGGGCCAAAACACGCATGTGCGTGCAGACATGCTGTCTTTCTGAGAATCACACACTCGCACACTCTCTACTACTACTACTTAACATTTCTAGAGCGCTACTAAGGTTACGCAGCGCTGTACAAATTAGTAATTAAGGACGGTCCCTGCTCAGAAGAGCTTACAATCTAAGGACGAAATGTCAAGTTGGGGTAGTCTAGATTTCCTGGTGCCGAAAGCGACATTGAAGAGGTGGGCTTTGAGGTAAAATTATGTATCATACCTGATAATTTTCTTTCCATTAATCATAGCTGATCAATCCATAGACTGGTGGGTTGTGTCCATCTACCAGCAGGTGGAGATAGAGAGCAAACTTTTGCCTCCCTATATGTGGTCATGTGCTGCCGGAAACTCCTCAGTATGTCGATATCAAAGCTCCATCCGCAGGACTCAGCACTTAGAGAATTACACCCACAAAGGGACACACTGCCCAGCTCACCACCTCCGAAACGGGGGAGGGGAATTAACCCAGCTCATCCCCACACAAGTGGGGGAGGGGAATCCGTCCAGCTCATCCCCGCGGAGCGGGGGAGGGACACCACACCCGCCGATGCGGGGGGATCTGGCTTATCCTGCAACCGCAACCGCGGGAGGAGCTGACTGACCCTAACACCGCCGAAGCGGGAAGGGTACAAAGCTGCCCTACAGCCGCACGAAGCGGGAGGGAGTGCCGGCAGAATTTAAGTCTCAATCCAGCCCCGTAAAACGGAGGGGAGAGGAATGCAGCAGCTCACTGTAACACAAATTCGTCTCAACTCTTGAAGAATCCATTGAAAAACTTGAACACGAAGTCCTCCTGAACAGGAACTGAAGACTAAACTTGAACCTGAAATGCAACCAGAATATAAACAATACAGATATCTGGGAGGGACTATGGATTGATCAGCTATGATTAATGGAAAGAAAATTATCAGGTATGATACATAATTTTACCTTCCATATCATCATGCTGATCAATCCATAGACTGGTGGGATGTACCGAAGCAGTACTCACCCAGGGCGGGACATTGAAATCCCTGACCTCAACACTGAAGCTCCAAACCGGGCCTCCGCCCGTGCCGCCACAGTCAAGCGGTAATGCTTGGAGAATGTATGGGCCGATGCCCAAGTTGCCGCCTTGCATATCTCTTCCAAGGAGACGGAGCCGGCCTCTGCCATCGAGGCCGCCTGAGCTCTAGTGGAGTGAGCCTTCAGCTGGATAGGCGGCACTTTCCCCGCGGCCACATAAGCCGCTGCAATGGCTTCCTTGACCCATCTTGCCACTGTAGGCTTAGCAGCCTGCAGACCCTTACGAGGACCTGCAAACAGGACAAACAGATGATCCGACTTCCGGAAATCATTGGTCACTTCCAAATATCTGATGATGACTCGTCTCACATCCAGATATTTAAGAGCAGAGTATTCCTCTGGGTAGTCCTCCCTATGAAAGGAAGGGAGACAGAGCTGCTGATTCACATGGAAGCGAGAAACAATCTTGGGCAGGAAGGAAGGCACTGTGCGAATAGTCACTCCTGCCTCAGTGAACTGCAGAAAAGGCTCTCGACATGAGAGTGCCTGGAGCTCGGAAACTCTTCTGGCTGAAGTGATAGCCACCAAAAAGACTGCTTTCAACGTCAGGTCTTTCAGAGATGCCCTCGACAAGGGTTCAAAAGGCGGCTTCTGTAATGCTCTTAGCACCAGGTTGAGATTCCACGCAGGCACCACCGAGTGCAGAGGAGGGCGCAGGTGATTAACTCCCTTGAGAAAACGCACCACATCTGGCTGCGAAGCCAGGGAAGCACCCTTCAGGCGGCCCCTGAAGCAAGCCAGGGCCGCTACCTGGACTTTAAGGGAACTGAGCGACAGGCCTTTCTCCAGACCTTCTTGCAGGAATGCCAACATTGAAGAAATTGGAGCAGTGAATGGAGAACATGAGCCTGCTTCACACCACGCTGCAAAGGTACGCCAAACCCTGGCGTAAGCAGTAGAAGTAGAGCGCTTCCTCGCTCTCAGCATAGTGGCGATGACCTTGTCTGAGAAGCCCTTCTTCCTCAGACGCTGCCGCTCAATAGCCAGGCCGTAAGACCAAAGGGGGAGGGATCCTCCATCACCACGGGACCCTGATGTAACAGACCCTGCTCCACTGGCAGCCGCAGAGGATCGTCGACTGAGAGCCTGATCAAGTCCGCATACCAGGGACGTCTGGGCCAATCCGGACCCACCAGGATTACCCAGCCCGGATGCTTTGCCACCCGGTCTAGCACCCTGCCCAACATGGGCCAGGGCGGGAACACATAGAGGAGCTCTTGTGTCGGCCACTGTTGGAGAAGAGCATCTACTCCCAGGGATCGAGGGTCCCGTCCTCTGCTGAAAAAGCGCGGCACTTGGCAATTGGCCGATGACGCCATCAGATCTAGGCTCGGCTGGTCCCAGCGCTTCGTGATGCCCAAGAACGCCTGAGCAGATAGCTGCCACTCTCCGGGCTCCAAGGTATGGCGACTGAGAAAGTCCGCCTTGACATTCATGACTCCAGCAATGTGGGCCGCTGACAGCTGTTCCAGGTTCGCTTCCGCCCACTGGCATAGATTCATGGCCTCCTTGGCTAGAGGGGCGCTCTTGGTACCTCCCTGGCGGTTGACATAGGCCACAGCCGTGGCATTGTCCGACAGGACCCGTACTGGCTTCAACGCCAGTACCGGGATGAACTCCAAAAGCGCCAACCGAATGGCTCTGAGTTCCAGGAGGTTGATAGACCACTTTGCCTCTGCAGGAGACCAGAGCCCCTGCGCTGTCCTTCCCAAGCAGTGGGCTCCCCAGCCCGACAAAGAGGCGTCCGTCGTGACGACAATCCACTCCGGGGTCACCAGAGGCATTCCTGCAGACAACTTGTCTGTCTGCGTCCACCAGCTCAGCGCCTTGCGCACTGCTGGGTCCAAGGGAAGGCGCACAGCATAATCCTCTGACATCGGAGTCCAGCGCTGCAGCAGAGAGTGTTGTAGTGGTCTCATATGAGCCCTGGCCCAGGGCACTACTTCCATCGTGGCCATCATAGAGCCCAACAGCTGCACATATTCCCAAGCCCGAAGAGGAGAGGCTACTAGGAACTGGTCCACCTGAGCCTGAAGCTTGACAATCCGATTGTCTGGCAGGAACACTCTGCCCACTTGGGTGTCGAATCGAACTCCCAGATACTCCAGGGACTGAGTTGGGCGCAGCTGGCTTTTCTCCCAGTTGATGATCCACCCCAGGGAGCTCAAAAGAGCAACCACCCGGTTCACAGCTTTGCCGCACTCTGCATAAGCGGGGGCTCGGATCAACCAGTCGTCCAGATAAGGATGGACTTCTACTCCTTCCTTCCTCAGGAAGGCCGCGATGACCACCATTACTTTGGAGAAGGTCCGCGGAGCAGTAGCCAACCCGAACGGGAGGGCTCTGAACTGGAAGTGTCGTCCCAGGACTGCAAAACGCAGAAAGCGTTGATGAGGAGGCCAGATGGGAATATGCAAGTACGCTTCCTTGATGTCCAAGGATGCCAGGTACTCCCCTGCCTTCACTGCCGCTATAACAGAGCGGAGAGTCTCCATGCGAAAGTGCCGAACTTTCAAGGCCCGATTGACCCCTTTGAGGTCGAGGATAGGCCGTACAGAACCTCCTTTCTTTGGTACCACAAAGTAAATGGAGTAACGTCCCTTGCCAAGCTGATTTTCTGGCACCGGAACGACCGCACCCAGGCGGATCAGATTGTCCAAGGTCTGCTGCACTGCCACAGCTTTGACCGGAGACTTGCAGGGAGAGAGTACAAACCCGTCTCTTAAGGGTCGGCAGAACTCTAGCTTGTAGCCGTCTCTGATGACTTCCAGCACCCAAGCGTCTGAAGTTATTGTGGTCCACTCGCCCAGAAACGAGGACAGCCGTCCTCCAATCTGCACTGGGGGGTGGACCAAGGCCCCGTCATTGGGTACGAGACCCTGGGGGAGGACCGGAGGGAGCACCTCCGGGACGGCGGTCTCTGCGAAAGGAATGCTGCTTGGGGGAGAAGTTCCTCTTGAAGGAAGAGGAGGCAG
>NW_021963676.1:0-64285 GCF_901765095.1 Microcaecilia unicolor | reverse complement strand
GTGGGTGTATCTTACTGCCATTCCTGCTATGTGAAGTGTTGCCGACAGGTGGAGGGAGTAGTCGAGAGAAAAACCAAATGAATGTGTTGAAACTGTAAAGTGTTCAGTGTGTGTAATTCTCGGCATGGGGGTCTTTTACTAAGCACGCTGGCGTTTTAGTGCGCGCTAAAAATAGGCACGCTCTAAATGCTAAAGACGCTAATATAGTCCATGGGCGTCTTTAGCGTTTAGCACTGCTAAAAACGACAGCGCCCCTTAGTAGAGGACCCCTTTTGACATTCTATAAGGTAACGTAACAGGCAAGATACACGCATGGCTGTGACTTAGTCCTGAGCATTATAGCGGCTGTAGAGCTGACATAGGCGCAGGCGCCTAAGTTCTGGACATAGGCTCGTACTCTGCACCCTGCTTGTGCCTGCGTGCACAGACCCTCACAATTACGTGCTCCCAGAGATAAATGGTGTTTGTAGAATAACACTTATGCATTACGCCTACATCTATGCGCGTATGTTCTTACACACACACATAAGTGCTGGTATTCTAATCATTCTGACCTCCAGTGGCATTTACCCGATCGTGACCTTAGTATGGCGCTATCCGGACAGAGTTGGGCGAAGCTGGGAGTCATGCAGTGCTACGGTATATGGGGATATTATTCAGATACTACGAGTTATCTTAGGACAGACAAAAGGTGGCCTAAATTAACCTGATAGCTATCTGTGACCGCTGCTGTGGGACCCGGATATGGGCCGGTACTCAGTATCTGGGTGTAATTCAGCCCCCAGCATTCAGCGTTAAAAAAAACCCACTGACCTCTGCGGATGAACATTTCCCTTGTTCGTTATTATGTAGTTTGTGCTGAACTGCGTATTGCAGGAAAAATAATACCAGCTGAAAAATGACATTATTGCATCGGACCACTGTTGCACGAACTGAAAGTTATGGCGTGTCTTCAGGAGGTGGGGGGTGTCTTTGGGATGGGAGCCTTTCTGCGGGAGAATGGACTGCAGACTCCCAGACTGTATTTCTACCACACTAGAGCAGAGATTTTCAAACTATTTCGTTTTGCGGCACATTCACGTGTACTAAATTTGTCAAGGCACACCCCACAAATGGTCCAGCATTTTACCTTTCTTCCTCCACCAATAGTCCAGCATTTACCTTCTCTTCCCCCATCCTCACATATAGTCCAGTCCCCCATGTACCTTTACAAGTTTTCTTGTCTCCAGCGGTCAGAGGCAGCGATCATACAGCTTGTTCGTGCCAACCCCAGAGCCTTCTCTTCAAGTAATTTGCTACTGATGTGGAAGCAGGAAGTTACATCAGAGCAGGCTCCATCCAGGGTTGGCACAAGCAGGCTGTATGAATCACTGACATTGACCACTAGTGACAATGAAACTTTTCAAAGGTATACTCTGTTCCGGCACAGATTAAGTTGGCCCTTCTTAAAATTACTACTACTACTACTTACTTATCACTTCTATAGCGCTACAAGGCATACGCAGCGCTGTACACAATACACAAAAAGACAGTCCCTGCTCAAAGAGCTTACAATCTAGATAGACAGGAAACAGAACAATTAAGGGGTAAGGGAAAAAAGGTGAGGATAAAAGGACAGGGCAGTGATAGAGGTTAGGAGTCAAAAGCAGTGGTAAAGAGGTGGCTTTAAGTTTGGACTTGAAAACGGCCAAAGACGGGGCTAGACATATAGGCTCGGGAAGTCTATTCCAGGCGTGAGGCGCCCATCAACTCCTGCGCACACCTATGCGGACCAGCTGTGGCGCACTGGTTGAAAAACGCTGCACTAGAGCCTTAAAGGAAGGTTTCCCAGGAGAATCGGCTGCATGTCAGCCCCAGTAGCCCCTCCTCAGGGCTATGGCTCTTTTATTCCCAGAGTTTACTGGTATTTGGTCTCTGATGGCCCCGAGTTGCTGCACTGGCTCAGGACAGACCCGATAACAGAGGCTGCAGCCTAGCCAGGGATCTTCTCACTTCCTGGTACATTGGCACTTTCTGTCCACTCCTGCAGCCGGGGGGGACTGGGGATGTGCAAGCTCTGAGCCCAAGGGATGGGGGGGGGGGTGGGGGTGGGCAGAGGTGGTGAGCTGTGTTTGAGAGCTGGTACAGCATCAGCTCTGTCCTACAGAATAGCAACCAATACAACTGCATTATCTGCTAGAGCTATCACGCAGTACACTGATACTCAAATACAAACGCTAGCTTGTTATTTACACAAAGATTGTGCTTAAATCGTACTCTGGAGAAAAGCCCTCAGAAACCGTCGGCAAATTGCCAAAGGTTTTAAACGCTGTTACGTTTGTGAACTTAAACGTAAAACGCTTGATTTCTATCATAGGGCATCAAAAAACTCCAAAGAGAATTTTTATATTTTTTACTCTTAAAGATCGTTTAAATTTACTTCTGTTAATTATCTTAGAGAACGATCCTCTCGGCCATAGGCGGTCGGTGGCCCAACTGTTTGGGGAGGCTAAAGGGGGCGGGGTTAGGGGTGGGACCAGGTGGAGCTTAAATCCATAATTGTCTGATAACACACAGAAAAAATAAATAAAAATAAAAGTCACAATTAATACCTTTTATTAAATTTAGATATGATATGTATCGTATGTCAAAGAATAAAAGTGGTTGCTCAAAGCATATACTAACCACAATCGCTCAACTGCAAACACTACACACAACTTTGTACAAAAAACACACAGAACCTTACTGTACCATAAATATTACACTGGGCAGAACCTAATACACCAATATACCACCATACGGAAAATGCAGACCGTCAACAATATGAAACATGGGATCATAAATTCTCATGTAGAGCCACAAAACACCCTAATTCATGTTTAATGTGGGATAAAAGCCATAAATAAGTAAATAAATATAAACTTTTAATGTTGAGCACCTGATTCTCAAAGTGGACATATTCCAAACACTAAAATGAAAATAAAATGATCTTTTCTACCTTTGTTGTCTGGTGACTTTGTTTTTCTGATCTGCTGGCCCAGTACCTGATTCTGCTCTATCTGTCCTCTTAACTCCTTTCCAGGGCTTCCTTTCCATTTATTTCTTTACTTTCCGCTTTTCTTCTTCATTTCTTGTCCTACATCCGTAAGTAAAAGCTGGGTCTCCACAGACTTGACTGTCCAGTGGATCCAGCTTCGCCTAATTTCTTCATCCATGTGCAGTTTTTCTCTCTTCCTTTTCCCTCATCTCATCTCCTTCCTCACTCTTCCCTCCCCTCCATCCATGTCCAGCATTTCTTCCCTCTCGTCCATCATGTCCAGTAACCCTCCTCTCCCCTCCCCTCCCCTCCATCCATCCATACCCACCCAGCGATTCTCTCCTCTCCCTCGCTCCCCCTCCAGCCATCCACACCCACCCAGCGATTCTCCCTCTCCCTTGCTCCCCCTCCAGCCATCCACACCCACCCACGATTCTCTTCGCTCCCCTGCCCCCCTCCAGCCATCCATACCCACCCTCAACAATTCTCCTCGCTCCCCTGCCTCCGTCGCAGCAACCGCAGTGAAAGCCCATCTCTAGCCTTGTAAGCCTTCCCTTCATTTCCGTCAGTGTCCCGTCCTTGCGGAAAGAGGAAATGATGTCAGAAGAAGGCGGGACACTGACGGGTACGAAGGGAAGGCTTACAAGTGAAATATTCACATCCTAATAGAGAAACCTCAAACTTGTAAATTTCCACCAATCTCTTTTCACTCATATTTTCTCATTTACCACATAATCAGCACTCTTTTATAATTTCAGTCAACTTAGATCAAACCACAATTCTTTCTATCAATCCTTACACATGGAGCTCAAAGCTGCATGTCCTCTCAGTCCAAATCTTCAGTTGCTCTCTTCTCTCTGTTCCCGGGCAGATTTCTAATAGGAGCTGCTCATCCAATCAGAGAGCTCTATTTGAATGCAGATTAACATACAGACACTCTAATGGGAATTTTTAGTCAAAAACACTAGATAAACCCTTCGTTTTTCGATCAAACTTAACATTTTTGATCAGAGCCTTGCCCTAACATTAAGGCTGTAAACATTTCCAACAATTTTTACCCATAATATGCAAATGAGAACCTCCCCAAAACAGACTAATTTGCATATGGCTTGAGCAAATTTGAGTACTTAGCATACCAATCCCATTTCCTAGCACCTAAATTCTGCAATTAGATTTAATACAAATACTTTTAAAACTTATTTTTAGCACTTTTAAAATCTCAGGTGTCAGTGCAAGTCTCTTTGGTATGAACTGCTCGTGTGCAGGAAGTCATCCTCGTTAAATATCTCCCTGGCAACCCAGGACACCTCCAGCCAACCCCCCTGCTCTCCCAGCAGTAAGGTAAACAAATTAAACCAATTTCTGCAACTGGTTACACAAGGCTAGAGACGGGCTTTCTGCGACGATGGAGGTAAATCAAAAATTTAACCCCCCCCCCCCCCCCCCCCCAAGCAGCGGGACTCCCGGGAGAAACAGTTGATCCATCCTGCTGCAGCAGGGGAGGCTTAGTCTCCCCAAGCCTCTTATACCGGGCGCCTATGCTCTCAGCAACAAACTTCATGATAGTCAACAAGTATGCACTTAGCTTAATTTCTGAATGCAGCACTATCTTTAAAGTGTTCGACGGGTGCCACCGTTTCACTCCGGCAAAAGGCTTCCTCAGGAACGAAGTGCTGAGTAATTTATTTTTATTTATTTATTGCATTTGTATCCCACATTTTCCCACCTATTTGCAGGCTCAATGTGGCTTACAGAGTTTGTTATGACATAGTCATTACATGATATCATATATACTTAGTATTGAATAAAGATTAAGTAAGGGAAGAGAGTAGGAAGGTATTAGGCAGGATAGTATGGAAGGGGACTTTGATAATTGGAAGGATGGTGAGGTAGTTTGTGAGGTTATGGGTTCTCTTTGTAGGCCTTGTTGAGAGATATAATAATGCTGAGGGTCTAAAAGACACAAATATAAGTTATTAAATGTTTAGAATTTGAAGTAAATAATGCACACACCACACAACAACCCGAAGGTTCACTTACTTGCAAGCCTTTTGCCAGGGTGAAACGGTGGCCCCCGTCGAACTATCACCTTGATATTAATCGCAACTTGTATTTAAATCGGTTAATGCCAATTACGGTACCATGTAAGCCACATTGAGCCTGCAAAAAGGTGGGAAAATGTGGGATTCAAATGCAACAAATAAAATAAAAAAATAAAATAATTAACAGAAGTAAGTTTAAACGATCTTTAAGAGTAAAAAATATAAAAATTCTCTTTGGAGTTTTTAATGCCATATGATAGAAATCAAGCGCTTTTTACGTTTAAGTTCACACAACGTAACAGCGTTTAAAACCTTTGGCAATTTGCCGACGGTTTCTGAGGGCTTTTCTCCAGAGTACGATTTGAGCACAATCTTTGTGTAAATAACAAGCTACAGTTTGTATTTCTGAGTATCTGTCCTACAGAATCCTAGGCTGTGCATGTGGCTCCCACAGCCTGCTCCGCTAGGTCTGACGCAATGCAAACTCCCTTTCTTGCACTCGCCCAAAAAGAACTGAGCAGAGCTGCCGTCTTCCACCCATGACTAAGAGGAAAAGTTCAGAAGACTGCGCAGTGTATGACCTAGAGAATGGGAACATTACTCTGGCCACTGCCTTTCACACTGTCTTGCCACATTGACATCCTCAGACACCATCAACCCAAGATCCCTCCTGCAGGGGAGGACTGAGAGTGGTCTGGGCTCCCCGCCCGGCCACTGCCCGACACACTTCTACCGCCGTGCTTCTGTCCACCTACCGCTGCAGCTGACGCCCCCACTGCCCCAGTCCTACCTAAAGGGCCCTGGTGGTCTAGTGGTCTCTTCCGGGGGGGAGGGAGGGGGAATGGGAGAGCATGTTTTTTCCTGCCCGCTGCACTGCCACTATTTCCCCACCTGCTGGCGCCACTGTGTTTTCAAAATGGCGGCCAAGACGTCCCGTTGTAGTCTTGTGGGTCTCGACAGTCTCGCAAGAATTCCGCAGGGAGTCTCGGCCCCCATTTTTAAAGTACGCCGGTGCTGGGCAGGGGGAAGGGAATAGCAGCAGCACAGTGGGCAGGAAAGAACATGTTCCCCCCCCCCTCCCCCACCGCAGAGGCTACTAGATCACCAGCGGCGCGCCTTTAAAGGTAGGACTGGGGAGGACTGTAGTGTGCGGTGGGCATCTGGGCAGAGCCTCTAGGCTCTTGGGCACTGCCCGATTGCCGGAATTGTCAGTCTGCCCCTGCTCTCCTGTACTGTGTGCGTCAGCCTCTCGCTGCCTACTACATGCTCTGAGAGGACTTGTCAATCAGAGCTATCAGATGACTGTGGCCGGTGGGGTGCTTAGGTCCCCACCCTGCACTCATTACTGTGCTCAAGCTGCTTCAATGTACAGGTAGTTTCTTTTCTAGAATAATAACCTATACGTCTGTGCCGATCTACTCATGTCACTCAGCTTTTTAACCACTGAAATAATGCTTAGCTTCTAAAATCACTTCCAAATTGTCAGAATAAAATCAGCTGATAACTAATGCATTTTGACAGTCCCTGAGTAACACCAGGGCTGGCGTAACGCGGTAAGCAGGGTATCGATGGCAGGGGGTGCCAACATTCGAGGGGGCGCCAGAAACTGCTATGCTTACCCTGCGCTACACTACAGCCCTCTCAAGAAGACCTACCTTGATCCTTGAAGGCCGCCCTGGTGGTGTAGTGACCTCTGTGGCTGCAGGAAAGAATCCCACTCTTTCCTGCCCTCTGCCGCCTCCTCTATCTCCCTTTGCTCTTCTGTGCTGCGGGCGGCGCCTCCATATTTTAAAATGGCTGCTGAGGCTTCTGGCAGCCATTTTGAAAGCCCAGGCTTTTGTTCTTCACCTTTTAAGGCATTGGGCTGAAAAAGGGGGAGGGAGAGAAGAAAAAAGATGCTGGGGGGGGGGGGGAGGTGTGCCAACTGATAGTGGCATTGCACTGTCAGAGCGTACACATAGGCGGAACAAGGATGCATCTCCTGCCTTATACATGATTCCTAGAATACTGTAAGCTGTGCGTTCTCTAGCTGAGCCCATTTCCACCTCCCACGGACCTCACGTAAGCGAGCACACGTGTGGATTTTTGCTTTTACTCTGTAACTGAATCTAGGTGCCCCCTGCCGTTCATAAGTTGTAAGTTACCTACACTGACTACATAGTTTGTAACCTTTAGATTGTAAGCTCTCTTGAGCAGGGACTGTCCTTCCCCATGCTAAAATTGTACAGCGCTGCGTAACCCTGGCAGCGCTATAGAAATGCTAAGTAGTAGTAGTAGAATCGGTGCCCCTTGTGCTTCATTGTATCTGTATCTAATCCCTCCCTTTATGGAACTGTCCCCTGTGCCTTCGTGTAGGGTTTTGCATTTAGTGACTTGCTCTGTTACTTTGATTCCGTCCTCTTACTGTAAAGGAATTCTTTGTGTTGATCTCACGCTTTTTGGGGGGATCCTGTCACGGTTTTTGCCCCCATCACTCCACGTGTGAGGGTGTTCCAGGCATCCACCACCCCTTCTGTGAAAAAGTATTTCTGTGTGTTGCTTTTCAGTTTACCTCCTTGCAGTTTCATTTCCAGCCTTCCAGTGCTACAACTTCTCTGTCTTTGGAAAGGGTTCATTTGTTCATTAAACCTTTCAAGTATTTAAATGTCTCTATCACAGTTCTTCTTCTCTCTGCTCTCTAGAGTATATATATTCAGGTCTTCAAGTCTCTTCTCAAATGTCTTCTGGCGCATTTTGCTCATGTTCCTCTGAAGAGTTTCTTATTTATTTATTTATTTGTTGCATTTGTATCCCACATTTTCCCACCAATTTGCAGGCTCAATGTGGCTTACAATGCTCCGTTATGGCATTCACCATTCCAGAGTAGAAGTTACAATAGTTGTTACATAGAGAGTAGGTTGACATGATAAGATTAAGCATACAGGCATAGAAAGAAATCAATCAAAATGGAGGTCGAGTGGTAAGGTGTTGTGGTTACAGTTATTAGACTTTGTGGTATGCTTTATTGAAGAGATATGTCTTCAGAGATTTACGAAAGTTCGTAGACTGTTTTGAAGTTAGGTGGTAGTGCATTCCACATCTGTGTGCCCATGTATGAAAAGCTGGACGCGTGTGAGTCTGTATTTCAGTTTTTTACAGCTTGGGAAGTGTAAGTAAAGGAGTGAAATACAAACAGGCTTATGCTACGACCTTCGCATACAAAAGCACACAGTTTTGGAATGCGCTACCCAAGACCCTGAAAACAATGAACAATCTAACCAGCTTCCGCAAAGCTCTGAAAACACACCTCTTTAACAAAGCTTACAAAAGTCACCCTCAATGATACAAATCATACCCCAATCCACCCAAACACACCTAAAACACTTCTCACACAACCTACCCAACATCCACCCATCTAAATCCTCTTCTACCTCAGCTTATGATCAACTGTATTTAAATCATGTCTTGACTCTATCATAACCTTACTCTGTAAGCCACATTGAGCCTGCAAAAAGGTAGGATAATGTGGGGTACAAATGCAATAAATAAATACATAAATAAGTTAAGGAATGTGCAGGCTGACCATATAGCATTCCTGGGTGGTAAGTCAACAAGGTCTAGCATGTAGGCTGGTGCATCTCCGTGAATGATTTTATGGACTAATGTGCAGATCTTGAACATGATGCGTTCCTTAAGTGGCAACCAATGTAGCTTTTCTCTAAGGGGTTTTGCACTTTCGTATTTTGTTTTTCCAAATATGAGCCTGGCTGCAGTGTTCTGGGCTGTCTGGAGTTTCTTGATGATTTGTTATTTGCAGCCGGCATAGAGTGCATTGCAGTAGTCAAGGTGACTTAGCACCATTGATTGTACCAGGTTGCGAAAGATGGCCCTCAGGAAGAACGGTTTCACTCTTTTAAGTTTCCACATTGAGTGGAACATCTTTTTAGTTGTATTCTTTACGTGACTTTCAAGTGTAAGATTTTGATCGATGGTAACTCCGAGAATTTTCAGGGTGTCTGACACGGGTAGGGAAAAGTTAGGTGTGTTTATAGTGGTGAATTTACACCTGTTATGTTGTAAGTAAGTATGAGACATTGTGTTTTTTCTGCATTAAGTTTCAATTGAAATGCATCCGCCCATGAGTGCATTATTTGGAAGCTGTTGTTGATGTTGTTGGTGATTTCCTTTAGATCATGTTTGAATGGGATGTAGATCGTGACATCATCTGCGTATATGTATGAATTGAGGTTCTGATTGGATAATAACTCGGCCAAAGTGTCATCATTAGGTTGAAGAAGGTCGGCGATAGTGGGGATCCTTGAGGGACTCCACATTCAGGTATCCATGTGGGTGATGTGATCGCGTTGGATATCACTTGGTATGACCTCATGGTCAGGAAGCCTCGAAACCAGTTAAGAACATTACCTTCAACTCCGAAGTATTCAAGGATGTGTAGTATATTTCATGGTTGACTATGTCGAAGGCACTGGACATGTCAAATTTTAAGATAAGTATGTTGTTGCCAGTTGCGATTGTTTGTTTAAATTTAGTCAGGAGAGTAACTACTGTTTCAGTGCTGTGATTAGCCCGAAATCCTGACTGAGAGTCGTGCAGAATTGAGAATTTATTTAGGTAGTTGTTGAGATGGAAGCTACTGTGCGGTAGTTGGTTAAGTCATTTGTACTTTTCTTTGCATCTTTAGGAATAGGTGTAAGTAGAATATTTCCTTTGTCCTTTGGGAAGATTCCATTCTGTAACATGTAGTTTATGTGCACAGTGAGATCTGATATGAATTGTTGAGGGGCGTGTTTTATAAGGTTATTAAGGCATATGTCTAGTTTGCAGTGGGACTTGGCGAATCTTCTGATCGTTTGGGAGATGATATCATCCGAGAGTATGTTGAAGTTGGTCCATGTTCTGTGAGCTGGGAATTCACCAGGGAGTGGGTCTAGACAGTCGAGGAGTTTTACGTAGTCGTTTGAGTTGGTGGGTATCATGAGTTGTAGCTTTATAATTTTCTCTTTGAAGTATTTCGCAAGGTTGTCCGCTGATGGGGTGTCTGTACCATTAGAAGTAACCGGTATAGTATTTAATAATTTGTTGACAACTTGGAAAAGTTTGTGTATCCTTGTAGTCTGGTCCGATTTTTATTTTTTATTTATTTATTGCATTTGTATCCCACATTTTCCCACCTATTTGCAGGCTCAATGTGGCTTACAGAGTTTTGTTATGACATAGTCCTTACAGGATATCAGATACAATTGGTAGTGTACAAAGATTTAAGTAATGGAAGAGTGAAGGAAGGTGTTAGGGAGGATAGTATAGAAAGGGGACTATCATATCTGGGTGGGTTAGTGGGGTAGTTTTGTAAGGCTATGGGTTCTCTTTGTAGGCCTTGTTGAAGAGATGTGTCTTCAAAGATTTGCGACAGTTAGTTATTTCGTTGGTAGTTTTCAGGGCTGTAGGTAATGCATTCCACAGCTGCGTGCTCATGTAAGAGAAGGTGGTGGAGTGTATCAGCTTGTATTTTAGTCCTTTACAGCTGGGGAAGTGCAGATTGAGAAATTTGCGGGATGATCTTATGGTGTTTCTGGGAGGTAGGTCCACAAGGTTTAGCATGTAGATTGGGGCGTCTGCGTGAATGATTTTGTATACCATCATGCAGATCTTGAACGCAATGCGTTCCTTGAGTGGGAGCCAGTGAAGTTTCTCTCTTAGGGGTTTTGCAGTTTCATATTTAGTTTTTCCAAATATGAGTCTGGCGGCGGTATTCTGGGCTGTTTGGAGTTTTTTGATAGTCTGTTCTTTGCAACCCGCGTATAGTGCGTTGCAGTAGTCCAGATGACTTATTACCATTGATTGTACCAGGGTATGGAAGATGTATCTCGGGAAGAAAGGTTTTACTCTTTTGAGTTTCCACATGGAGTAGAACATCTTTTTCGTTGTATTCTTCACGTGGGCATCGAGTGTGAGGTTTTGGTCAATGGTAACTCCAAGAATTTTCAGATTTTGTGAGACAGGAAGAGAGCAGTATGGTGTGGTTATGGTGGAGTATTTGTTTGTGTTGTGAGGTGAGTACAAGACATTGTGTTTTTTCTGCGTTGAGTTTTAGCTGGAATGCATCCACCCAGGAGTGCATGATTTGCAGGCTTTGGTTGATCTCGTTGGTGATTTAGTTTAGATCTTGTTTGAATGGTATGTAAATCGTGACTTCATCTGTGTATCTAGGGGTTGAGGTTTTGATTGACTAGAAGTTTGGCTAAAGGTATCATCATTAGGTTGAAGAGAGTTGGTGAGAGAGGGGATCCTTGGGGAACTCCGCATTCAGGTATCCATGGGGTGATATGTCCGTGTTCGTTGTTACTTGGTATGCTCTTGTGGTCAGGAATCCTTTGAACCATTTGAGAACTGTGCCTCCTATTCCGAAGTATTCTAGTATGTGTAATAGTATTTCATGACTAACCATGTCGAAGGCGCTAGACAAGTCAAATTGTAGGAGGAGTATGTTGTTACCAGTTGCAATGGCTTGTTTGAATGAGTTCATTGCGGACACTAGTACAGTTTCGGTGCTGTGATTTGACTGAAATCCTGATTGAGACTCATGCAGAATTGAGTGTTTATTTAGGTGTTCAGTGAGTTGTTTCGTCACTATGCCCTCCATGAGTTTGGTGGTTAGGTCCATTGTGCTTTTCTTAGCATCTTTTGGCAGCGGAGTAAGTAAGATGTTCCCTTTGTCCATGGGAAAGAGACCATTTTGAAGCCTGTGGTTTACATGATTCGTGAGTTCTTTTTTGAATTGTTTGGGGGCGGATCTTATTAGGCTAGTAGGGCAAATGTCTAATTTGCATTGTGACTTGGTGTATTTTCCGAGCCGTTGTGAGATTTTATCTGACGAAAGCGTAACAATGTTAGTCCATGATCGATCTGCTGGGCATTCCCCGGGTTTTAGGTCTTGACATTCAAGGATGTTTGTGTACTCAGTACTGTTGGTAGGTATCTTGAGTTGGAGCTTTATAATTTTTTCTTTGAAGTAGTTCGCAAGATTGGTTGCGGATGGGTGTCTGTATTATTAGAGGTAACCGGTTTAGTATTTAGGAGTTTGTTTACGAGTGAGAAGAGTTTGGTGTATCCTTGTAGTCTGGTCCTATTTTTGTTTTGTAGTACGTTCTTTTAGTTTGTCTGATAGTGTATTTGTATTTTCTTTGTAGCTGTTTCCACTCTTTGAGTGAGTGTTCATCTTTTTTCTTGCTCCATGCTCTTTCTAATCTTCTGACCTGTGTTTTTAGTTCTTTCAATTCTTCATTAAACCATGGTATTGAGTATTTTCTATGTGAGGTTCTGGTTTGAAGTGTTGCTTTGTTGTCTAGTACTGTTCTGCATCTGTTGTCCCATTCTTGGAGAAATTGGGGCGAGTCTGTAGGTGTTGTCCATTCGTTGGTATAGAATTGTTGCCAGAATGTTAGTGGGACTATTTTGCCTCTCATAGTATAGGTTTTTTTCTCTTGCTTTTGTTGTGCCTTTTTTGTTTTCCAGCGGAGGGAAAGGTTTGCTTTGTAGTGATCGGACCATGGCGTGGCTGTCCATTTTGTATCTATAAGTGTGAGAGTAGGTTCTGATGAGAATTTGTGGGTGATAATATCTAGTGTGTGTCCTTGTTATGGGTGGGTTGCATATTTGGCCAGTGGAGCTCCCATAGTTGGAGGAAGTCCTATATTCACGTACATTGCTTGAGTTAGTATCTTCAGGGTGAAGATTGATGTCTCCTGCTAAGAGAAGGTCCTGAGTGGAAACGCAGTTATTTGATGTGAAATCCATAAAGTGTGTTTGTGAATCTTGCCAATTGCCCGGGGGTCTGTAAAATAGGATTAGGTTTAGGTGATCACATAGGTTAGGGTGGTTGATTCTGACTAAGGCTATTTCAAGTTGAGGAAGCATAGATTCTGCTGTTGTTGCGACTGTGAATTGAGATTTATAGATTATTGCTATGCCTCCTCCTCTTTATCCTTCTCTTGTCCAGTGGGTAATTTTGTATCCTGGAGGACAGAGCTCTAGGATCTTTGGCGTCATGGATCCAAGTTTCACTAATAAGTAGGAAATCAAGATGTTCAGCAGTGATCCAGTCGGTTATTATTTTGGTTTTATTTACTGCCGATCTGGCATTAATGTAACCTATTTGTATTAGTTGGTGGTGTTCATTTTAGTTTTCTAGTATGATCTTTTAGTTTGTCTGATGGTATATTTGTATTTTCTTTGTAGTTGCTTCCAAGCGTTGAGGGTGGTGTCGTCTTTCCTTTTATTCCATGCTCGTTCTAATCTTCTAACTTGTGTTTTTAGTTTTTTCAGTTCTTCACTGAACCAAGGTACTGTGTTCTTTCTATGTGAGGTTCTGGTTTGAAGTGGTGCTATGTTGTCTAATATGCTTCTGCATCTGTTGTCCCAATTTTGAATATATTGGTATGATTCCGTTAGTGTAGTCCAGTCATTATGGTAGAATGTTGCCAGAATGTTGATGGATCTATTTTTCCTCTCATGGTGTACGTTAATTGTTCTTGTTTGTAGTGTGGATTTTTTTTTGCCATTAAACTATCCTTAGCGAGATTCAACCTCCAAAACTGAACACAATACTCCAGTGAGGCTTCACAGCGACTTGCACTGGTTGTGCCCCGTTTACAGCCTGGCATCCTTCAGGCTTTTTATTCTAACCCTTTGGTTTTTATTCTGACCCTTTGCTTCTGAGGCTCTACTTCTATCAGAACTGTTGAACTCTCACTCTCACTGTGAGCCTGTATTCCCATCAGAACTCCCTGTAAACCTGACTTATAGGTGTCCAGGACTTCACTCCCAGCAGCTGACTGTGAGTAACCTATGGGGCTCATTTTCAAAGCACTTAGCCTTATAAAGTTCCATAGTAACCTATGGAACTTTGTAAGGCTCAGTGCTTTGAAAATATGCCTCACTATATCCTAAATTGACACCAAAATGAACACAATCAAAATACTTCTGGTAATCTACTCCCTTTCACTGATCCACCTAGCACTATCCATCCCACTCACAGAACATTACTTCATACCCACCCTACAAAATCATCAAAGACAGGAAAACTATCTAAGCATGGACATCACCAACAAAACAAGAGGAAAGACCACAACAACACACATCATCCAAGGAACGGCAACTAACAAAAATCCACATACCACCAAACCTTGATGCCCCATACCAAAACATCCAGGTGGGCTACATCAATGCTAGATCCATAATCAACAAACAACAACAATATCAGATTGGATTTATTTATTTATTGCATTTGTATCCCACATTTTCCCACCTTTTTGCATGCTCAGTGTGGCTTACAATAGGATATGAATAATAGAAATACATTTGTTACAACTTGGTTATGGATTACATTGTGGAGAGTTGTGCGAGACATTCGAATATCAATTAGGAATATGACAATGGAACATCAACATAGAAACATTGGAAGGAGACAATGGGAAGCTAAAGGGCAATGTTAGACAAAGACATATGGTGTACATAGTTCCGTGAATAAGTGTATGATTGACTGGATTGCGGGATGAGGGATCAGAAGTGGGTGTATATTGCATTAATGAACAGTGAGTGTGGAATCTATGTGTTTTGGCTCTTTCCGTAAGTTTGTTCAAACAGGTGAGTCTTCAGTAGTTTACGGAAGGAGGCTTGTTCGTTAATCACTCTTAGGTTGTGCAGTAGTGTATTCCAAGCCTGCGTGCTCATGTGGGAAAAGGTTGACGCGTGTAGCGTCTTGTATTTCAGGCCCTTGCAAGTGGGGAAGTGGAGGTTGAGGTGTGTTCGGGATGATCTTTTAGCGTTTCTGGGTGGTAGGTCTATTAAATCAGACATGTACGCTGGGGCTTCGCCGTAAATGATCTTATGGACTAGTGTGCAAACTTTAAAAGTAACGCGTTCCTTAAGTGGAAGCCAATGTAATTTCTCTCGTAGTGGTTTTGCCCTTTCATATTTTGGTTTTCCGAAGATGAGCCTGGCTGCTGTGTTTTGGGCTGTTTGAAGTTTCCTCAGTATTTGCTCTTTGCAGCCCGCGTATAGTGAGTTGCAGTAATCCAGGTGGCTGAGGACGAGGGATTGCACTAGGCTGCGGAAGACGAATCTTGGGAAGAATGGTCTTATCCTTTTCAATTTCCACATGCAGTAGAACATCTTCTTGGTTGTGTTGTTTGCGTGGGTTTCGAGTGTTAGGTGGCGGTCGATAGTGACTCCAAGGATTTTTAGCGTTTCTGAGACTGGGAGGTTTAGGGTTGGTGTGTTTATCGCGTTGAATTCATTTGTGTTGTATTGGGAGGCGAGTATCAGGCATTGGGTTTTTTCTGCGTTTAATTTCAGGCGGAATGCATCTGCCCATGTGTTCATGTGTAGACTTTGATTGATTTCGTTGGAGATTTCTTTGGTGTCTTGTTTGAATGGGATGTATATTGTCACATCATCGGCGTATATATATGGGTTGAGGTTATGGTTTGATAGGAGTTTTGCTAAAGGGATCATCATTAGGTTGAATATAGTTGGTGAGAGAGGTGATCCTTGTGGGACTCCACATTCAGGTGTCCATGCCTTGGACGTGGTTGAATTTGATGTGACTTGATATGAACGCAGGGTTAGGAACCCCTTGAACCAGTTCAGGACATTTCCTCCTATGCCAAAGTATTCAAGTATGTGTAGTAGGATTCCATGGTCGACCATGTCGAAGGCGCTTGACATGTCAAATTGTAGGAGGAGTATATTGTTGCCAGTTGCAATTATTTGTTTGAATTTGGTCATAAGGGTGACTAATACTGTTTCTGTGCTGTGATTCGAATGGAATCCTGATTGGGCATCATGGAGTATTGAATGTTTGTCTAGATAGTTTGTGAGTTGTTTAGTTACTATACCTTCAGTTATCTTGGTTATTAGTGGTATGGATGCTATTGGCCTGTAGTTGGTTATTTCGCTCGTGTTTTTCTTTGTATCTTTAGGAATTGGGGTGAGTAGGATTTTTCCTTTTTCTTTTGGGAAGAGTCCATTTTGTAGCATGTGGTTTATATGGTTTTTAGGTCTATTATGAATTGTTGAGGAGCAGATTCCATGAGGCTATTGGGACATATGTCTAGTTTGCAGTTGGATTTGGCATATCTTTTGAGAGTTTTCGAGATGAGGTCTTCTGACAGTAGTTCAAATTCGGTCCAGGTTCTGTCTGCTGGGTGTGTTCCTTCTTCTGGATCTAGACAGTCTAGAAGAGTGGTGTATTCTGTAGGGCTGGCGGGTATTTTGTGTCGTAATAGTATAATTTTCTCCTTGAAGTATGTCGCAAGGTTGTCAACACTTGGTGTATCTTTGCCGTTGGTTGTGACTGGTGTGGTGTCTAACAGTTTGTTCACGAGGTTGAAGAGTTTGTGTGTCTTTGTAGTTTGGGCCTATTAATGTTTTGTAGTGTAGTCTTTTTGTCTGTTTTATGGTATATTTGTATTTTCTCCGAAGTAGTTTCCAGTCGTTTCGTGTTTGTTCGTCTCTCTTTTGTTCCAAGCTCGTTCTAGTCTCCTGACTTGTGTTTTTAGTTTTTTCAGCTCTTCGGTGAACCATGGATTTGCATTTTTCCTGTGTGATGTTCTGGTTTGGACTGGGGCGATTTTGTCTAATGTTGTTGTGCTTATATCGTCCCATTCTTGGAGGAATTGGATGGTGTCAGCGTTTGTAGTCCATTCATTCTGGTAGATCTGTTGCCAGAATGTTTGGGGTCTATTTTTCCTCTCGTTGTGTAGGTTGTCCGCTCATGTTTATTGTTCGTGTTTAGTTGTGTTTTTCGCCAGCAAAGAGTGACATTTGCTTTATGGTGGTCTGACCATAATGTAGGTGTCCATCTTGTGTTAGCGAGTATGATGGTTGAGTCCGGTTCGAATCTATTCGTTATGATATCTAGTGTGTGTCCTTTTTCGTGAGTTGGTTGTATGTTAGGTGTTTGCAGATCCCAGAGTTTTAGGAATTCTTTGAATTCTCGTGTACTTGGTAAGGTGTCATCTTCTAGGTGTAAGTTGATGTCGCCTAGTATGAGGATGTTTGAGGCTGATACGCAGGTATTCGAGATGAAATCCATGAGTTGTGTTTGGGCGTCTTGCCATTTTCCTGGTGGCCTGTAGAATAGGATCGTGTTGAGGTGTCCTATTAGGCTTGGATGGTTGATTCTAGTCGATGCAATTTCAAGTTGTGGTGAGGTGGATTCGCCCGTGATTGTAATGGTGAATTCAGGTTTGTATATAATAGCTATTCCGCCTCCTCTTTTTTTTCCATTTCTTGTCCAGTGCGTGATTTTGTATTCTGGTGGGCACGTTTGTAAGATGGCGGGGTCTGTGGGACTATGGAACCAGGTTTCTGTGCTAAATAGGAGGTCTAATTTGTCTGTGATTAGTTGCTTACTGCTGATCTTGCATTGATGTATCCTAGTTGGATTGAGTGATATGGTTCCAAGGTGGGGTGTGACGTGTTTATTTTTATTAGTTGTCTGTTTCTTCGGTAGTTGAATTTGTTGTTGTCATTGTTTTCCTCATTTTGTCGGTGGTGTTCATATCCGGAGATTATTCCAGTTGGTTGGTTGTTGTGTCTTTGATTTGGTAGGTTGTTTAGAGGTTGTGCATAGGATTGGTGAGATGTAGGTGGGTTGTTATGGTTGTTGTTTTGGGCATGCATTGTGTGTATGTGAGTGTTATGCGATTTGTGAGTAGTGGGGTTGTTGTTGACTAGGTTGTGGGTTGTGTTTGCGTGTAAGAATATAATGAGACACTGGATGGTTAGGAGTGTATTGCTGGTGTTCATGTCTATGTATTATGCGCTGTGGCAAATATGCATCTGGTGTACATTTAAGCGAGTCAAAGTTTACAATTGCATTTGAGCTTGGCTACAATTCAAGCGAGGTACAAAAGTTTACAATTGCATTTGAGCTTGGCTACAATTCAAGCGAGGTAGTGCTGGCATTTGCATTTAGCTTAGCAACAAATTTAATTTAAAGCTGGCAGCAGTTCCGTGCTAGGCAAGCGAGGTAGTGCTTGTATTTGTATTTAAGCTTGGCAACAATTTAATTTAAAGCTTGGCAACAGTTTATTGCTGGCAAGCCTGCACTTAATACTTGGTAACAGTTCATTACTAGGCAACGAGGTATTATTTGCATTTATCTTAGCAACAATTTAATTTAAAGCATGGCAACAGTTAAAGGTGCTATATTGGTATAGAACACAGTTGCTTTCAATTTAAAGTATGCAGAGCAAAGCAATAAAACGAGGATTTTTAAATCATGCTAAAGCAGTGCATGCATGTTGCTTTCAATTTAAAGTATGAAGAGCAAAGCAAATAAGGCGAGGATTTTTAAATCATGCTAAAGCAGTGCATGCATGCAGTTAAGATGAGCAGGCATTTGATTACTCTGTTCAGCCACGGCAGTGCAGCTCCTGTTCCTTGGTTGTGATGCTAGGCAGGTTGGTCTTCCCAGTCAGTCTTAGACATCAACGGTCGGCCTTGGCAGTCTGAACCAGTAGCTCGGCCTTCTGGTCAGAAGGAGAGCTCGACCTGCTCCCAGCGATCCTCCGATCTCACTCGTCCTGCGTCTCAACCGGTCCTCGGCGTCGCGTGGCCTCAGGCCGCCATCTGATCTGCCGCTAGCGCTGGGCTTGGTGGGTCAGGCTCTGCGGTCCCGCTGGGGCTTAGCGGGTCAGGCTCTGCAGTCTTGCTGGGGCTCGGCGAGTTAGGCTCTGCAGGCAGCTCCGTAGCTCTGCGCCCGGCAGCGTCCCTCTCGGCAAGCCGCTCGAAGTCGCCAGATCAGTTATGGCTTATCCTGTTGTCCTCTTCGCCGTCGGTCGCTCCCCGAATCGCGGCCCAGAAAGTCAGACCCAGCGTCTGCCTCCGGGTCGGCTCGGGTCTCCCAAATCAGCAAGGCTGGGTAATCCGGAACGAGGGCCTCGAGTCCAGCGGTGTCCGAACCCTTCCGGTCCGGTCAGGGCACTCGCCGCTACTTGGATGACCCCGCGAGTTCGACCGCTCTGGGTCTTGGTCGTCTGCAGGCAGATGGGCCGCGTGGCGCGGTCAGCTCCTCCGGGACTCTCCAGTTGCCCTCCAAATCCTCGCCTGGTCGGATCGATCAGTACGGCAAGATTCAGCCGTGATCCAGTTCCCTCCCGGCCCGTTCCGGTCCGGTCGAGGACGGCCCAGGTGATCAGCTCTTCTGGGATTTCGGGAGCTCGGCGAGGGAGCTCCTTATCTGTCGGCCATTTGCACTTGATCACCTCAGAAAACCTCGATCTCATCTTTATCAATGAAGCATGGATTCACAACCAAAACAACCCCATAATCCTTGAACTGTGCCCACCAGGTTACAAAATCATCCACTGAATCATTTTGGAAAAGAGAGGTTGGAGGCATAGCACTAATATACCAAGAAAAATTCACCACCGAAACCACAGCCGCCTCCATAACACCCCAACCCGGCAACTGGAAGGAAAGTCAGCCCCCTTCATGGAATTCATATCAAACAACTATGTAAACAACAACAACATACTGCTACTAGGCGACATTAACCTTCACTTAGAAGACCCCAACTCCACAAACGCACTTGAATGTAAAGACTTCCTACAGTCCTGGGATTTTAAATGGCCCCACATGCAAACTACCTATATCAAAGGACATACATTGGACCTCCTATCACATAAACTACCTTCAGACAATACGTATTAATAACAGACATCAAATGGACAGTAATACCTTGGACTGACCATTACAAACTGAACCTAACTCGAAACGGGCGGAAGAAGGGCTCGAACAGTACACCAGAACATACTACTTACACTACAAGAGGGCAAATCGATCCACAAATATTCTGGCAACAAATAACAAAGCCCTTCTCTCAGTACCCTTCTCCACCACTGCCAACTCCAGGTTCCGCTCATTCTGCCTTGCTTCACCCTATGCCTGGAACAATCTTCCTTTACCCATACGCCATGCCCCCTCCCTACCCATCTTCAAATCTCTGCTTAAAACTCACCTCTTCTACGCTGCCTTCGGCGCCTAACCGCTCGAGATAGATAGAATGCCCCAATCTATCCACCCTATCTGATTAACTGTTCACTCGTCCTCTAGATTGTTCACTTGTCCTTAGATTGTTCTCTTGTCTTTAGATTGTAAGCTCTTTGAGCAGGGACCGTCCTTCTATGTTTAAATTGTACATCGCTGCGTAACCCTAGTAGCGCTTTAGAAATGCTAGTTAGTAGTAGTAGTAAATATACGACAATGAATGGACAACAAGCACTGATTCCATACTGTATCTCAACCATTGGGATGGCAGATGCAACAGCATACTAAACAAAATAGCACCCTTAAAAACAAAATATCAAAAAGACAAAACACTATACCTTGGTTCAATGACAAACTAAAAAAACTAAAACACAATCTAGAAAACTTGAACAAATTAGAGAAAGACAAAAGATGAACACACACTCAACGCATGGATACAAATACATAGAAATACAAATACGCAATAAAACAAACCAAAAGGTCCTACTACAAAACCAAATTAGGACAGGACTACAAAGATATGAAGAAACTATTCCAACTCGTAAATAAGTTACTAGACACCACCCCTATCACCACAACCAACACAGACATCCCACCCGCAGACAAACTTGCTAACTACTAACGAAAAAATTAAACTACTAGCACACTTCCTCATCACAATACCGACATTGAAATCTTCTTCAACGATCAGGACCCATCCTCCGAAGGATACCCAGCTGACCGCATTTGGACAACATTTCATCTCCTCAGCACCGAATCAGTTACACAAGCGACTCACAGGTTCGCCAAGACCCACTGCAAACTGGATACATGTTCCAGTCATCTACTCAAGTCTACCCCAGACCGCTTCATAGCAGACCTTACATCCCACCTAAACTTCATGTTACAACAAGGTCTCTTCCCTGAGGAACATGGCAACATCCTACTCACCCCAATACCAAAGGATGCCAAGAAAAGCACAAACGATATCACCAATTACTGCCCAGTTGCGTCTATCCCATTAGTAGTAAAATGATGGAGAGCTTCATGACTAAACAGCTTACGGAATACCTGGACAAGTAAGATAAAGAAGGCCAAGAGGGATTACGAAAAAAGATAGCATTAGAGGCAAAAAACATAGCAAAAATTTTTTTCAGTATATTAAAAGCAGGAAGCTGGCAAAAGAATCGGTTGGGCTGCTGGATGACAGAGGGATAAAAGGGGCGATCAAGGAAGATAAAGACGTAGCGGAGAGATTGAATGAATTCCTTGCTTCGGTCTTCACCGAGGAAGATTTGGGTGGGATACCGGTGTCGGAAATGGTATTTCAAGCGGACGAGTCGGAGAAACTTACTGACTTCACGGTAAACCTGGAGGACGTAATGGGGCAGTTCAGCAAACTGAAGAGTAGCAAATCTCCTGGACCAGATAGTATTCATCCTAGAGTACTGATAGAACTGAAAATGAGCTTGCGGAGCTACTGTTAATGATATGCAATTTATCCTTAAAATCGAGCGTGGTACCGGAAGATTGGAGGGTGGCCAATGTAACGCCCATTTTTAAAAAAGGTTCCAGGGGAGATCTGTGAAATTATAGACCGGTGAGTCTGACGTCAGTGCTGGGGAAAATGGTAGAGGCTATTATCAAAAACAAAATTACAGAGCACATCCAAGGACATGGATTACTGAGACCAAGTCAGCACGGCTTTTGTGTGGGAAATCTTGCCTGGCCAATTTAATTCAATTCTTTGAAGGAGTAAACAAATGTGGACAAAGGGGAGCCGGTTGATATCATGTATCTGGATTTTCAAAAGGCGTTTGACAAGGTACCTCATGAAAACTACAGAGGAAATTGGAGGGTCATGGGATAAACAATCCATGACCACTTGAACTTCAGGAAATCACTAAAAACCATCCTCTTCAAAAGGCCTACCCCAACGACCCCACGTAACCCTCTTCACCTACCAACACAGCATGACTATGATCGCACAGGACAACACGCAATCTTCATCCATTTCGACCCTCCACTTATACCTCGTACGATCACTATACAACTTTGTATTTGTTAGCCACCGACTGGGCAAACGCCTTTGACGGTACTATGTAAGCCACATTGAGCCAGAAAATAGGTGGGAAAATGTGGGGTACAAATGCAATAAATGTCACTCACTAAGATATCGAGCAGAATGGATCCCTCGTGCCCTCCACTACTCACAATTTGTTCTTCTGTGTGAAATCTATTTATCTGCCATCCCATTTCCCGCTTAACCACTTGAGTCCCATCTTCAGGCTGCCCAGTTTATTCATGAGGAACAGTATCAAAGATTTT
This sequence comes from Microcaecilia unicolor, assembly GCF_901765095.1. Taxonomy (NCBI): domain Eukaryota; kingdom Metazoa; phylum Chordata; class Amphibia; order Gymnophiona; family Siphonopidae; genus Microcaecilia; species Microcaecilia unicolor. The sequence goes on along the minus strand of NW_021963676.1, from coordinate 41,866 downwards.
GCTAGAAATAAAACAGAGGTAATTTACCTTTGAAAAACTAATCAAAGATGTATTAAGTTTGCACAGTAAAATAGTATTTTCTTTTCTTTGTTTTATTTCTATTTATTACCTTTAAAAGTGGACTAATGCAGCTACAACATCACTTTATCCAAAGATTTTGCTGAAATTTAAGTGGGACTACTTTCAACTCATGCCCTCTTTCTAGTTCTTTTGCCACCCAATCAGAATTCATTTGGTACCATCCGCCTTTGATAAAGCCACATTGCCTTGGATTTTGCAACCCACTGGATTGTAGAAACTTCATTATCCTTTCCTTAGTTCATGAGTGTTTGTGGTTTGTGTTTCAGATGCGAGTGACGTTTGAGGACATCGCTGTCTCTTTCTCCCAGGAGGAGTGGGAGTATTTAAATGAAGAGCAGAAGGAGCTTTACTGGGAGGTGATGAAGGAGAATTACGAGGCTCTGATCTCTCTGGGTAAGGATTGCTTTCTCTGCATTTTTAGCAGACACCAGGGATCACTTATTAAATGTAATTTGGAAGATTCTAGAGTGGACATACAGAAAAGCATTTGAAGTATGATCAAGACTTCTCTGTACTAACCTCTATCTTAAGATGACTGTGTGATGGCCAAGATTGATGGCCCCAGAGACCATCCTGTGTGTCCTACGAGTTTCCTAAATCAGAGACAGGCCATTTTATAGTTCTTGAAGCAGAGCTAAAAACAGGGTTAGAGTAGCCCAAATGGTCAGGACCTGGCTGCAGCAGATTATTGGGGGTGATTGTGTCTCATGACCTTAAAGTTTCCAAACAGGTAGAAAAAGCGATGGTCATAGCCAGAAGGATGCTTGGGTGCATAAGGAGAGGGATGACCAGTAGGAACAAATTTGTGATACTGCCCTTGTTTAAGTCTCTGGTGAGGCCCCATTTAGAGTACTGCGTGCAGTTCTGGAGACCGCACCTACGGAAAGATATAAACAGGATGGAGTCGGTCCAGAGGGCAGCTACAAAATTAGTAATTGGTCTTGAACACAAAAAATATAGGGGCAGGCTTATGAACCTCAACATGTATATGCTGGGAGAGAGGAGATATGATAGAGACATTTAAATATCTCAAGGGCATTAATGTACAGGAAGTGAGCCTTTTTCAACTGAAGGAAAACTCTAGAATGAGGGGTCATACGATGAATTTAAGAGGGAATAGACTTAGGAGTAATCTAAGAAAGTATTATTTCACGGAAAGGGTGGTGGAGGCGTGGAATGGCCTCCCGGTGGAGAGTTGTGGAGTCAAGGACTGTGTCAGAATTTAAGAAGGCATGGGATAAGCATGTGGGATCGCTTAGGAAAAGGAAGAGTTAGGGGTTACAGAGGGTGGGCAGACTGGATGGGCCATTATGTTTCTATGTTTCTAAGAAAGCAGTCTTTGAAACCAGTAAAAGTGTGGTGCTCTCTTCATGGACCTCTCCTAACCTGTGGCACCGTGAATTGTCTCCAGGATCACCACATGATAAGTGTAATACAAGAAATCATCACCAACTTCTGTTTCTATGTATTAGAGGGCAGAACATCAGGTTAGGACCCCTAAAAATGATGCCCCCCACAAGAACTGCTGCTGGGTATTTTTCTGTGAATATAAGAGAAATATAACTCGTTTTTCATTTTTATTCCTGGAAACAGGCTATGAAAGTATCAATCCTGATATAGTATCATGTACTAAACAAGAGGAAGAAGCAAATATCCAGGATCCCCAGGAGTCAGGAGAAAGAGACGTTAAGAATTCATACACAGGTGAGTAATAAATACTGTACAGCATAAGAGGAGGTATTGGATAATATGCCTGAGTAATAATAATACAGTAACTCCAAACAGCCCAAAACACTGCAGCCAGACTCATATTTGGAAAGGCAAAATACAAAAGAGCCAAACCCCTCAAAGAAAAATTACACTGGCTTCTACTAAAAGATAGAATTACATTCAAAACCTGTACCCTGGTTCATAGAATTATCCATGGCGAAGCCCTGATTTATATGCCAGGCCTTATAGACCTACCAGCAAGGAAAGCAAAAAATCATCACGCACATTCTTGAATCTCCATTATCCAACTGCAAAGGACTTAAATATAAATCAATATATACATCTAACTTTTCCTACATCTGCACACAACTATGGAATGCATTACCAAGGGCCATAAAAATCCGGAAACTATTAAAGACTAACCTGTTCAAAGAGGCTTATCATTTAGAGTGGAGGAGTGGCCTAGTGGTTAGGGTGGTGGACTTTGGTCCTTGGGAACCGATGGGGAACTGAGTTCGATTCCCGGCACAGGCAGCTCCTTTTGACTCTGGGCAAGTCACTTAACCCTCCATTGCCCGCCGCATTGAGCCTGCCATGAGTGGGAAAGCGCGGGGTACAAATGTAACAAAAATAAATAGATACTATTGGAGATTCTACATGGAATGTTGCTACTATTGGAGATTCTACATGGAATGTTGCTACTATTGGAGATTCTACATGGAATGTTGCTAGTGGAATAGCAACATTCCATGTAGAATCTCCAATAGCAACATTCCATGTAGAATCTCCAATAGTAGCTATTGGATACGTGCAGGACGACAGACTCACAGAAGCAGAAGCCTGCGCGGCCACATTGGTGAACTGCAAGGGCCGACTTCTAGTGGAATAGCAACATTCCATGTAGAATCTCAAACAGTAGCAACAGTGGAGGAGTGGCCTAGTGGTTAGGGTGGTGGACTTTGGTCCTTGGGAACCGATGGGGAACTGAGTTCGATTCCCGGCACAGGCAGCTCCTTGTGACTCTGGGCAAGTCACTTAACCCTCCATTGCCCCATGTAAGCTGCATTGAGCCTGCCATGAGTGGGAAAGCGCGGGGTACTAATGTAACAAAAATAAATGAACTGGAGGAAGTGACGTCACCACTGGCAATGGCCGCCTAGCTTCTGAGCTCCCGCTCCCCACAGCAAAAAAGCTAAAAACAGGACCTATTTGCTATTTTCGCCACCTCACAACGCTTCTGGCAGGCAATCATCGTTGAACAGAATGAGCAAATCGAACTCAACACGGAACAAAGACTTGGAAAAGTCGACGAGCGGTGGACCGAGCAAAACGCCAAAACGCCACGAGGCAGTGGCGCAGGCCTCGCCTTCTGATTCCGACTCGGCTTTATCACTGGTGGAAACACGGAGGCCCTCTACTAAAAAGGGCGTTTCAGGCGAACTCAGACAGATCTTGTCTGGCATCCAGGAGGACATTAAAAAATCGAAAGAAGAAATATTGGGCAAAATGGATGTGCTTAGCGCAGATCTCCGTGAACTGGGGGGCCGGGTTGAGGAAACAGAGCTTCGGCTGGAAGAGCACACGGAATCCTTAACTGCCCATGAGGCGCAAATTCAGGATCTTGATCAAAAAACAAAAGACCTGACTTATAAACTGGACGACCTGGAAAATCGAGGTCGAAGAAACAATCTCAGATTTCGTGGAATCCCAGAGAGTGGAGAAACGGAGGATGTCCCACAGATCGTGCAAACTATATGCTCAACCTTGAGGGGAACTGAGACAACAGCAGATTCCATTGAGCTGGATAGAGCTCATAGAGCCCTGGGCCCTCGTCAAGAAAACAGAACCCGAGACATTATTGTCCGATTTCATAAATATGACGTAAAAGAACAAATTCTTGCCTGGGCTCGGAAGAAACAGGACTTGGAGTTTAATGGCGCCAAGATTACGGTATATCAAGACCTTTCCCAGTTCACACTGCAGCAGCGACGTCTCCTGAAGCCGGCTCTGGATATTCTAATCAAGGAGCGGATTGTATACAGATGGGGCTTCCCCTTTTCTCTAAACTTTACTATCAAAGGATCTAGACACAGGGTGAGCTCCCTACTTGAAGCCTGGGCGATCTTGCACGCGGAGGAACTGGTGAGCACAAAGGCGCCTTCAGGGGAACTGGCACCCGCAACGAAAGCAAAATTACAGAAGTGGCAGAGGGTCCCCGCGTCAACAAGCGTAGTAACTCGCAGAGGAAAGTGATAGCAGAGGGAACCTGAGTGTTACTGGGACGGCTTCGAGGAGGCTTGTCGCTTAAGTTCCTGACTTCTGTGGACATCAGAGGAAAGCTGACTACAGTTGTGGTAACCAAAAGACTATGTTTGCTGAGTCTCTCGGACTTCCCTGATTTAAGCTTACTTGATGTTTTATGTTTAGAACGAGAAGGGTTTTTGTGTGCATCACTAATGGAAAGGGATGAAGGGGATTCTCCCCTAGTTGGGAGAAGTGCATAATGTGTTGGGGATTGATATAGTATTATTAGAGGGCTAATGAGAAGCGTAACATGAAGAGAAACGATCTATACATAGAAAGCAATGTTTGAAGCTGAATAGATCAGACGAGGGGCAGGAGGAGGCTTTTAGTTATGCAGGTAGTATGTCAATTGCTGGGGGGGGGGGGGGGGAAGGTGGGCGTGCCTGATATTCAGTGGGTTACTTTCTCACATCCCATTCGGAGAGAAGGTGTCTCCGGGATGGTGTTTAAAGGGGGGGGAAGAGGGAGTTGATTCATGGGTTTATGGGGAGGGTAAGGGAGGGCAGGCTCGGACTGGTATCTTACAAGAGGAGGAGGGAGGGGGTGAATCCGGTGGGTGTTATACTGTGCCTGTGCTGCTCTCTTTCGTATTTTAAATATGAATACACACCTTAAGATCTTATCCTATAATGTGAAGGGGCTGAACATGCCACAAAAAAGGCAGAGATTATATAAAGAACTTAGACAGTTAGAGGCTCATGTAGTCATGCTACAAGAGACACACCTTCGCCGAAAGCATGAAAGACTTCTCTCCCACCCTAGCTATCCTAAATCCTTCTTTGCTTCTTCAAATGAAGGATCCAAAAAAAGGGGGGTGGCAGTGTTATTTCATGAGTCAGTTGCAGCCCAAATAGTAAGGATCAAAAGGGACCCGGGGGGCGTTATCTGTTCTTACAAGTAATATTAGACCAAACGGAAATAACCCTAGCCTGTATATACGCTCCGAATGATCACCAGAGGGACTTCTATACAAAAATAAAAAATCTATTAGCATCATTCGCCCAGGGTTCTATAATTTTGGGGGGTGATTTCAATGGAGTTATGGATCCGAATCTGGACCGTTCTGGACCTGTGCAGCCAGTAAGCTCCCGGGATGCATGGGCGTTGGGATCTTTGGCCACTTCCTTAGGGACCTTGGATGCCTGGCGTTTGAACAATGCGCAAGTGAGGGACTATACATATTACTCCACGGCGCACGCATCGTACTCGCGCATTGACTATATTTTCTTGGACATGACCTTAGCTGAACAGGGGCCAGAGGCGGGAATTGGTAGTGCAACGCTATCTGATCATGCTCCAATCTGGGTTACTTTACCTACAATTAAGGCGGAGATCAAGGACGAGATGGGCACTTAATGCCACAATATTACAGGAGGGTGAGGTGGTAGAGGGTTGTAAGAACATGTTGAGAGAATACCGAGATCAATAGGGAGTCCGGACCCCCCCTGAGCATTGTATGGGATGCTATGAAGGCAGTATCGAGGGGCTACTTTTTACAGCTGGCCAGTAGAAGAGCGCGGACTCGTAGAAGACAAGTGGCCCAATGCATGGATAAGATCAAGAGGTTAGAAGCACAACACAAAGTAGAGGGCTCTCAGGCTGTGCTGGAGGAGTTGCGGGCTCAGCGCCTCCAGCTGAACTCTATCTACTCTGAACAGTTGAGCCAGCTTCAATCTAAATCGAAAGTCTATTCTTATGAATTCTCCAATAAGGGGGCGCCTACTGGCCTTGAGGCTGCGTAGGCAAAAGATAGAAAAGGCTGTAACACATGTCAGGGAGAGGGGGGAAACATGTTGCATACATCAGGGGCTATTAGGAAACAATTTAGTGAATTTTACCGGGAGTTATATACCCGTGAAATAAACCCCCCAGCAGAATCCATTCTAAACTACATAGCTGAGACAGATCTAACTTCCCTAACAGCCCAGCAGCGAGACCTGCTGGACGAGCCGGTCACGCCACTTGAGATAATCAAAGCTATCCAACATTTACCATCTTGTAAGTCCTCTGGACTGGATGGGCTCCCTAATGAGTTCTACAAAAGGTTTGCCCCAGAACTGTCTCCACTCCTGGCTGATCTGTTTAACCAAATTGGACGGGGGGAATCACTACCGGGTTCCATGCTAGAGGCCTGGATAGCAGTGATACCGAAACCAGACAAGGACCTTACTGACTGTGGTTCTTACCGTCCCATATCTGTTCTGAACGCAGATGTCAAAATTTTAGCTAAAGTTCTGGCTAATAGACTAGCCCCCTTGTTGCCAGCGATTATCCATCCTGACCAGGTGGGCTTTGTCTCCTACAGAAAAGCAATGGACAATACGAGAAGAGTGGTAGACTTAATGTATTTAGCAAAAAGATTGCATAAGCCAATGTGCCTTCTTAGTTTAGACGCTGAAAAGGCCTTTGATAGGGTGCACTGGCCATTCATGTATAGGGTTATGGAGACCTTTGGGATAGGCCCCCAATTTTGTAGATGGATTCAAGCTTTCTATGCCTCACCTAAAGCATGTATCAGATTAAACGGAGGATACTCCGATTTCTTTAACTTGCATAGAGGCACTAGACAGGGATGTCCGCTCTCCCCGTTGTTGTTTGCCATGGTTATGGAACCTTTTGCTTCTAGGATCAGATCTAATCCGGGAATCACTGGTATTACAATAGCGGGGAGGGCACACAAACTCGCCCTTTTTGCAGATGACGTGCTATTGTTTATTACTCGACCTTTAACATCTTTCCCTGAGCTCTTGAAAACCATTGAGCAGTATTCGATACTCTCTGGCTTTAAAGTAAACATGTCGAAATCTGAGGCTTTAAATGTAACTCTACCTGAAGATCAGGTCGAAATCTTAAAAGATACGTATGCTTTTAGGTGGGCTAGTGGGAGCATACGATACTTGGGGGTGAACATAACGGTTGGGCTACCTGACCTCTTTACAGCAAATTACAAGGGACTGGGCCGAGTTCTATCCGCTGACATGGAGAGATGGGGGGATATTACGCTTTCCTGGCTGGGCCGAATAGCCGCAGTTAAACTGATATATTACCACGCTTACTGTATTTATTCCAGGCTCTTCCGATCTCGTTGCCCCGTAAATTTCTTGCTGCTCTACAAGATCGTATTGTACGATTCATCTGGGCTGGCAAACGTCCAAGACTAGCAAGGGCCTTCCTGTATCAGGATAGAAAAAGAGGAGGACTCGGGGTCCCTAACATAGCCTGGTACTATAGAGCATCTCAGGCGCGAGCTGCTGTGGAATGGTTTCAGTCCTATCCTGACCGGCAATGGGTGGACTTGGAACAGTTTACCTTGGGGGACAGACCGCTGGGGGCATTAATGTGGCTACCGCGGTCCCTTAGGTGTCTAGAAGATGGGCTATGCCCTTCCATATACGTAACTATGGACAATTGGGACAGTCTGTTTCCACAACGCAGCTGCTTACTGACGCGCCTCTCCCCTATAGCATAACCCATTATTTATCCCGGGGACAGAGAGGGGTATATTTACAGGTTGGTATGAGGGAGGATTGCGAACATGGGGGCAGCTGATGGATGGGGAAACTATTCTGACTTTTGCAGAAGCCCAGCAACAGTTCCCGACACTGGTGTCTGACAAATATGCATATCTCCAACTGACTCACTTTCTTAAGACAAAAGCGGTGCAGGATGTACTGCGCAGGAAGCAAACAACTCACGAGCAAATTTGTGAGGGGTCGGGCACGACTACAGGGCTGATATCTCGCATACACCACATTATCACTCAGCAATCACCCCGTTACACACTCCATAGGAAAAACTGGCAGAGGGACTTGGGTATTGAACTAGAGGAGGGGACATGGGAGAGGATGGAACAAGCTGTGGCGAGGGTATCCTCTCATGTTCCATTTAAAGAGAATGCCATTAAAGTTCTATTTAGGTGGTACATGACACCAGAGCGCTTGCAGCGTATCTACCCTACCCTATCTGGGTTGTGTTGGAGAGGATGTGGAGTGAAGGGAACCATGGGTCACATTTGGTGGCATTGCAAGAAAATAAAGGCTTTTTGGAAAGCGGTTCATAGCAGGCTGCAACTGTGGTTGGGGGTACAAATCCCTTGGTTGCCCACTATCTACTTATTCTCCGCTAAAGCAGCAGGCCTCCTAGCTAACCAACAAACACTGCTGCGCTATGCTACATGTGCAGCTCGAATTGTTATAGCAGCATGTTGGAAACAGACTACGACTCCACCTTTGAGTCGGTGGATTCGAAAGCTGAGATATGTGTGTGAGATGGAGCGCCTTATTGCAGAGCGGAGCAGTCACACCAATAGATGGCGTCTGACTTGGGACTCCTTTCTCCTTCATACATAATGTACCACAGATTCATATAACCAGTCCGGGTTGGGAGAGGGTGGGAGGTAAGGGAGGGGGGGAATAAAGTGAAGTTTGTTTGTTTTATAATATAAAAACACTATAAAAAACTTGAAGTTCTGAAGGATATCAGTATTACCTCATTCCATATCATCAAGCTGATCAATCCATAGACTGGTGGGTTGTGTCCATCTACCAGCAGGTGGAGATAGAGAGCAAACTTTTGCCTCCCTATATGTGGTCATGTGCTGCCGGAAACTCCCCAGTATGTTCTCTATCTCAGCAGGTGGTGGTCACACACAGCAGCAGCTCTGGCTAGGCCTCCAAGCCTAATTTTTAGGTTTTGTTGAGTGCCTGGGGTTGAGGGCTCTTTTGAGCAAGTGCAAACCTGGTGGTGCCAGGTCCCTCCTTTTCTCCCCCCTCCCGCTGGCTCCGTTAAAAAAAAAAAAAAAAAAAAAAATTTTGAACGGCCTTAAAGGCGTTTATTTCGACGTTTATTTAAGCGTCTATTGCAGCTACTCACTGAGACACCAGGTCGTTACAACTCGGAGCGGACAGCAGGTAATTTTACCTTTTTATAGCGGGCGGGGGTTCCCCGATTCTTCTCCTCGTGGCTCATGGCGTCGGAGGGCGAGGGCGCACAGGGTCGCCCCGGTCGCTCGAGCGCTTCTAGAGGGGATGCGGGGGTCTTCAAGCCGGATTCGCCCTTGGTGGGTGACAGTTTCGCGACCGATGCATGTCCCGGTCCTTCCTCCGGCGTGGCGGTTTTTTCCCGCCATAAACGCCCATCCCCGCTCCTCGCCTCCGCCATCTTGGCCGGCCACGCGGCTCGGACGGCTTCTTCTTGGGCCGCCCTTGAGGTTGGAGACATTAATGCCATGAACGCCCTTAATTTGGGCGACGGCAGAAGAGGCTAAAGTTAAGAGCCGTTCTTCCCGCGCGGCTCCTTCGCGGAGTTTCGCGCCGGACGCCATTTTGGATGCGCAGCATGTCTCTCCCCCGCTATTGCGAGCGCGGTTGAGAGCGCGCCTAGGGCTGTTGCCCAGGCTGCGGAGGTGCACAGTCTGGGGGGTTTCCCCCGAGTTTGTTTTGCTGCTGCATCGGGCCTTCCTCATGCACAACGCTGCCCCCGCTCCCTCCTCTGGTACAGAGGTTGAGGTTCCCAGAGGTAAACGCCCTCGGGTTGATTCCCAGGCCTTGGAGGAATTTGTCTCCTCCGATGTAGATGAGGGCAGCGTGTCTGAGGTCTCCCAACGGTCCTTTGCGGATTCCTTGGTGGAGACGGATCCCCGCTCGGATGGAGCGGATGACCCCTCTGCAGCGCGGCTTTTTCGCCCGGAGGATTTGCCCAACCTGTGTTACAGGCCATGGACACTTTGAAGATATCCTCTCCGGAGGACGTCTCTCCCTCAGCCCCTGTTGGCTCTGCCATTATGCTGGGGACTAAGCCCGCCTAGAACTTCCACGTGCATGATGCCATGCACCCTTAATTTCGGCTCATGGGATGTCCCAGAAGCGAGCCTTAAAGTGGCTAGGGCTATGTCCCGCCTCTATCCTTTGGCTGTGAGTGAACGTGAGGCCTATCTGTGGCCTACGTGGATTCTTTAATCACTGCGGTGACTAAGAAACGGCATTGCCGGTGGAAGGTGGCACGGCCCTAAAGGACGCCCAAGACAGGAGATTGGAGGCGGCCTTAAGGTCGTCCTTTGAGGCGGCTGCTTTAAGTTTGCAGGCCTCAGTTTGCGGCTCCTATGTGGCCAGGGCGTGCCTGACTATGGTGCAGCGGGCTTCCCCTCGGATCATTTCTTGAGGAATGATTGGCCAGCCCTGGAATCGGGCTTAGCCTATTTGGCAGACTTGCTGTATGATGTCTTGAGAGCCTCAGCTAAAGGCATGGCTCAGACTGTCTCTGCGCGGCGGTGGCTTTGGCTGAAACATTGGTCTGCTGACCACGCCTCAAAATCCCGCCTGGCTAGATTGCCTTTTAAAGGCAAGCTGCTCTTTGGGGTCGAGCTGGACAAAATCGTGACTGATCTCGGCACGTCTAAGGGCAAGAAGTTGCCGGAGGTCAGGGCTCGGCGAGTGCTCGTCCCGGTACCTCCAGAGGACGGTTTCAGGAAGCCCGTCGGTACCGCCCGGGCAGGTGGGTGCTTCTGCCCCCACTTCCTTTAAGAGGAATTTCTCCCCCAAGCAGCATTCCTTTCGCAGAGACCGCCGTCCCGGAGGTGCTCCCTCCGGTCTCCCCCAGGGTCTCGTACCCAATGACGGGGTATTGGTCCACGCCCCAGTGCAGATTGGAGGACGGCTGTCCTCGTTTCTGGGCGAGTGGACCACAATAACTTCAGACGCTTGGGTGCTGGAAGTCATCAGAGACGGCTACAAGCTGGAGTTCTGCCGACCCTTAAGAGAGGGTTTTGTACTCTCTCCCTGCAAGTCTCCGGTCAAAGCTGTGGCAGTGCAGCAGACTTTGGACAATCTGATCCGCCTGGGTGCGGTCGTTCCGGTGCCAGAAAGTCAGCTTGGCAAGGGGCGTTACTCCATTTACTTTGTGGTACCAAAGAAAGGAGGTTCGGTCCGGCCTATCCTCGACCTCAAAGGGGTCAATCGGGCCTTGAAAGTGCGGCACTTTCGCATGGAGACTCTCCGCTCTGTTATAGCGGCAGTGAAGGCAGGGGAGTACCTGGCATCCTTGGACATCAAGGAAGCGTACCTGCATATTCCCATCTGGCCCCTCATCAACGCTTTCTGCGTTTTGCAGTCCTGGGCCGACACTTCCAGTTCAGAGCCCTCCCGTTCGGGTTGGCTACTGCTCCGCGGACCTTTTCCAAGGTAATGGTGGTCATAGCGGCCTTCCTGCGAAAGGAAGGAGTACAAGTCCATCCTTACCTGGACGACTGGTTGATCCGAGCCCCCTCTTATGCAGAGTGCGGCAAAGCTGTGGACCGGGTAGTTGCTCTTTTGAGCTCCCTGGGATGGATCATCAACTGGGAGAAGAGCCAGCTGCGCCCGACTCAGTCCCTGGAGTATCTGGGAGTTCGATTCGACACCCAAGTGGGAAGAGTGTTCCTGCCAGACAATCGGATTGTCAAGCTTCAGGCTCAGGTGGACCAGTTCCTAGTAGCCTCTCCTCTTCGGGCTTGGGACTAGTGCAGCTGTTGGGCTCTATGACGGCCACGATGGAAGTAGTGCCCTGGGCCAGGGCTCATATGAGACCACTACAACACTCTCTGCTGCAGCGCTGGACTCCGATGTCGGAGGATTATGCTGTGCGTCTTCCCTTGGATCCAGCAGTGCGCAAGGCGCTGAGCTGGTGGATGCAGACAGAAGTTGTCTGCGGGAATGCCTCTGGTGTCCCCAGAGTGGATTGTCGTCACGACGGACGCCTCGTTATCGGGCTGGGGAGCCCACTGCTTGGGAAGGACAGCGCAGGGGCTCTGGTCTCCTGCAGAGGCAAAGTGGTCTATCAACCTCCTGGAACTCAGAGCCATTCGGTTGGCGCTTTTGGAGTTCATCCCGGTACTGGTGTTCAAGCCTGTACGGGTCCTGTCGGACAATGCCACGGCTGTGGCCTATGTCAACCGCCAGGGAGGTACCAAGAGCGCCCCTCTAGCCAAGGAAGCTATGAGTCTATGCCAGTGGGCGGAAGCGAACCTGGAACAGCTGTCAGCGGCCCACATTGCCGGAGTCATGAATGTCAAGGCGGACTTTCTCAGTCGCCATACCTTGGAGCCCGGAGAGTGGCAGCTATCTGCTCAGGCGTTCTTGGACATCACGAAGCGCTGGGGCCAGCCGAGCCTAGATCTGATGGCGTCATCGGCCAATTGCCAAGTGCCGCGCTTCTTCAGCAGAGGACGGGACCCTCGATCCCTGGGAGTAGATGCTCTTCTCCAACAATGGCCGACACAAGAGCTTCTCTATGTGTTCCCGCCCTGGCCCATGTTGGGCAGGGTACTAGACCGGGTGGCAAAGCATCCCGGCAGGATAATCCTGGTGGGTCCGGATTGGCCCAGGCGTCCCTGGTATGCGGACTTGATCAGGCTCTCAGTCGACGATCCTCTGCGGGTTGCCAGTGGAGCAGGGTCTGTTACATCAGGGTCCCGTGGTGATGGAGGATCCCTCCCCCTTTGGTCTTACGGCCTGGCTATTGAGCGGCAGCGTCTGAGGAAGAAGGGCTTCTCAGACAAGGTCATCGCCACTATGCTGAGAGCGAGGAAACGCTCTACTTCTACTGCTTACGCCAGGGTTTGGCGTATCTTTGCAGCGTGGTGTGAAGCAGGCTCTCTTTCTCCTTTCACTGCTCCAATTTCTTCAGTGTTGACGTTCCTGCAAGAAGGTCTGGACAAAGGCCTGTCGCTCAGTTCCCTGAAGGTCCAGGTAGCGGCTCTGGCTTGCTTCAGGGGCCGCCTGAAGGGTGCTTCCCTGGCTTCGCAGCCAGATGTGGTGCGCTTTCTCAAGGGGGTTAATCACATCGCCCTCCTCTGCACTCAGTGGTGCCTGCGTGGAATCTCAACCTGGTGCTAAGAGCATTGCAGAAGCCGCCGTTTGAACCCTTGTCAAGGGCATCTCTGAAAGACCTGACGTTGAAAGCAGTCTTTTTGGTGGCTATCACTTCAGCCAGAAGAGTTTCCGAGCTCCAGGCGCTCTCGTGTCGAGAGCCTTTTCTACAGTTCACTGAGGCAGGAGTGACTATTCGCACAGTGCCTTCCTTCCTGCCCAAGATTGTTTCTCGCTTCCATGTGAATCAGCAGCTATGTCTCCCTTCCTTTCGTAGGGAGGACTACCAGAGGAGTACTCTGCTCTTAAATATCTGGATGTGAGACGAGTTATCATCAGATACTTGGAAGTGACCAATGATTTCCGGAAATGGATCATCTGTTTGTCCTGTATACAGGTCCTCGTAGGGGTCTGCAGGCTGCTAAGCCTACAGTGGCAAGATGGGTCAAGGAAGCCATTGCAGCGGCTTATGTGGCCGCGGGGAAGGTGCCGCCTATCCAGCTGAAGGCTCACTCTACAAGAGCTCAGGCGGCCTCGATGGCAGAGGCCGGTTCCGTCTCCTTGGAAGAGATATGCAAGGCGGCAACTTGGGCTTCGGCCCATACATTCTCCAAGCATTACCGCTTGACTGTGGCTGCTCGGGCGGAGGCCCGGTTTGGAGCTTCAGTGTTGCGGTCAGGGATTTCTATGTCCCGCCCTGGGTGAGTACTTCGGTACATCCCACCAGTCTATGGATTGATCAGCTTGATGATATGGAAGGTAAATTATGTATAATCATACCTGATAATTTTCTTTCCATTAATCATAGCTGATCAATCCATAGCCCCTCCAGATATCTGTATTGTTTTTATTCTGGTTGCATTTCAGGTTCAAGTTTAGTCTTCAGTTACTTCAGAAAGGCTTTCGTGTTCAAGTTTTTTCACTTAGATTCTTCAAGAGTTAAGACGAGTTTGTGTTACAGTGAGCTGCTGCATTCTCCCCTCCGTTTACGGGGCTGGATTGAGACTTAAAATTCTGCCGGCACTCCCTCCCGCTTCGTGCGGCTGTAGGGCAGTTTTGTACCCTCCCGCTTCGGCGGTGTTAGGGTCAGTCAGCTCCTCCCGCGGTTGCGGTTGCAGGATAAGCCAGATCCCCCCGCATCGGCGGGTGTGGTGTCCCTCCCCCGCTCCGCGGGGATGAGCTGGACGGATTCCCCTCCCCCGTTTCGGCGGTGGTGAGCTGGGCAGAGTGTCCCTTCGTGGGTGTAATTCTCTAAGTGCTGAGTCTGCGGATGGAGCTTTGATATCGACATACTGAGGAGTTTCCGGCAGCACATGACCACATATGGGAGGCAAAAGTTTGCTCTCTATCTCCACCTGCTGGTAGATGGACACAACCCACCAGTCTATGGATTGATCAGCTATGATTAATGGAAAGAAAATTATCAGGTATGATTATACATAATTTTACCTTCATACTCTGAAGCGGAGGCAACATGTATCATATGCTAAACTGTTGTGGTTGTTTTAAGTTGTAATGTAACCATGAGCTGTACTGTTGAAAGAATGTTCCATTTACTAATAAAGACTTCATATAAATTAAAAAAAAAAAAATGTTGAGCTACTGATACATGGCCATCCACTCATCCACCTTCCTAATCACATCTACCTCCCTCACACTCTCACCAATATTCTCACTAATCATATCCAATAATAGACGTTAACCTTTCATAGGTATAGCACAGTATGCCACATGGATGCCAGTGTTTCCCGTGTAGACAACGGTTTGGAATACTTAACGTGCAGCTGTTGTGGTGATCAAGTTCATCATGCTGTTTTTGGGGAGGATTTGTTCCACTTGATGCAAGTTATTTTTCAAATAAGATTGAGGGTGGACGGTTTTATGCAGCTGCTCGCTCCTCAAAGATTCGATTTATGGAACACTAGCAAAGACTGTTGCATTTGGAGCCAAAAGTTACCTAATTGTAATATCAACAAAAGATGAACGGTGGTAATTTGAGTTCAAAGCTAGATATATATTAAGGTGGCTCCATGTGGCATACTGTGCTATACCTATGAGAAGGTTAGTAACATAGTAGGTGACGGCAGAAAAAGATCCGCACGGTCCATCCAGTCTGGCGAACAAGATAAACTCATATGCGCTACTTTATATGTATATCTGACCTTGATTTGTATCTACCATTTTCAGGGCACAGACCGTAGAAGTCTGCCCAGCACTAGCCCGCCTCCCAACCACTAGCCCCGCCTCCCCCCATCGGCTCTGCCACCCAATCTCCGCTAAGCTTCTGAGGATCCTTTCCTTCTGAACAGGATTCCTTTATGTTTATCCCATGCATTTTTGAATTCCGTTACCGTTTTCATCTCCACCAACTCCCGCGGGAGGGCATTCCATGTATCCACCACCCTTTCCATTAAAAAATACTTCCTGACATTAGTCCTGAGTCTGCCCCCCCCTTCAACTCAATTCATGCCCTACCGCCTTCCCGTCTGCGGAAAAGGTTCGTTTGCAGATTAATACCTTTCAAATTTTGAACGTCTATATCATATCACCCCTGTTTCTCCTTTCCTCCAGGGTATACATGTTCAGGTCAGCAAGTCTCTCCTCATACGTCTTATAATGCAAATCCCATACCAATCTCGTATCTTTTCTTTGCACGCTTCAATTTTTTCTTTACATCCTTAGCAAGATACGGGCTCCAAACTGAACACAATATTCCAGACCCACCAGTAGCTCTGCCACTGGGATAGTCCCATCTCGCTGCTTGACTGCTGCCTGCATCTTATATTGGTGATTTCCTAGTTAAGTTACTAATGGATTGAGAATATAGAAACTAATATCCCTTAAGATTTCTAGTTATATGCTGTGCTAGTATCTAGAAATTATTTTTATTATTTTTTTAATGCTATAGTAGGGTCCCTCTATGGATCTAAGTAGACCATTTCTGAGAGCTAATTACTGGCAGATAGAGATGTCCTAATTAACTACTACTATTTAGCGTTTCTATAGCGCTGCAAAGCGTACGCAGCGCTGCACAAACATAGAAGAAAGACAGTCCCTGCTCAAAGAGCTTACAATCGTAAATATTTTGCCTCCTAATTGTTTAAAGGGCCTATAAATTAGAGATTAAGCCAGGGGTGGGTGGGAGGGGATTAAAGTCTAAACTGAGACTTCCTGTGCCTATTAGCTGTGTTTTATACTAACTATAGTAACTGTAAAAAAAATCCCTCTTAAATTCTAGCCTATGGAACGTATCAGAGACTTTATAAGCTAAAACATTTTTTTCTCTAAACCTGTGCTAAGTGAGCAGAGCACTTCAAAAATGGATCAATTCCTGAGGTTACCTATTTAATTCTAAGCCTACCTTTCCCCTAGTTTAAAAAAACAATTTCCCAGCAAATTCTTTCCAGTGAAGATCTCTCCTTCTCTGGAACTGTACTCACAGCACTGCTTCCAAATTTGTGCCCTATTTGTGCCAAACGTAGGAGCAAAAATTCATCTTAATTTAGGAGTTTAAAAGTTATGCTGCTAAATTTAAGCCTGCCATTCATTTGCCTAGACTCTGAGCCTAATATATGTCTAGTGCTACGCTCCTAACTTCTTTTCCCTACTCTAAATCCATCCCTGTTACTACCCACTTTTTATACTTTGAAAATTTGAATAAAGGTTTATGCTTTCTGCCCTAGTAAATTTCCAAAGCGGCCAATTTCTGAGCATAACTCTCAAAGTTAGGAGCATTAATCCTTTGCATATCAAGCCAATAATTTTTGTTTTTTAAGCAGTTTGAAGTAGAGAGTTGCACAGGGACAGAAATCTAACCCATCCCCACCCATTCCTGCAGGAATCTAACCCATCCCTGCCTGTCCTCGCCGCAAGTAACCTCCTCCATCCCAGCTCCTGGCCCGCCCAGCCCTTGCCGTGCCGCAGTCACCTTGACCCCCCCTCCCCCAAGAAAGCCAAATTTTGCAAGCAGTGCAATTCTAGTAAAGGTAATATAAATTATTTTCTTCTATACTCTGCTAAGACAACAGATGTACCAGGGGCGTAGCCACGGGTGGGCCTGGACGGGCCCAGGCCCACCATTTTCCCTCCAGGCCCGCCATCCTTCGCACGCTGTCGCTGCCCTTTTGTCCCGCGGAGGCAGCGTTCAGCGTTTCCTTCCTACCCTGTCTTTTCCCCAAGCTCCGCTGCATCGTCCCTGCAAGTGGAATCCTTCTTCTTTTCGGCCATCACGCTGCGCTGCCGTTCACACAGGCAGCTTCGCTCCTCCCCCGCGTCCATTTGGCCCTCTCTGAACTTCCTGTTATGGCCGGATGAACGCGGTGGGGGAGGAGCGAAGCTGCCTGTGTGAACGGCAGCGCAGCGTGACGGCCGAAAGAAGAAGGATTCCACTTGGGGCGATGCAGCAGAGCTTGGGGAAAAGACAGGGCGGAAGGAAACGCTGCCTCCGCGGACAAAGGGCAGCGGGAAGGTTGTGGATGGGTGGGCTGGCAGGAAAATGGCTGAGCTGCTGGGACATGGGAGGGAGAGGAGGAAGGAGAGAGCTACTGGGACATGGGGGGAGGAGCTGCTGGACATGGGATGGAGAGGAGGAGGGGATTGGATGGGGGAGAGCTACTGGACATGGAGGGAGGAGAGGAGAAGGGACTGGAGGGAAGGGAGAGAGCTGCTGGACATGGGATGGAGAGGAGGAGGGATTGGATGGGGAGAGCTACTGGACATGGGAGGGAGAGGAAGAAGGGGAGGAAGGGAGAGAGCGTCTGGGACATGGGAGGGAGAGGAGAAGGGACTTGAGGGAAGGGAGAGAACTACTGGACATGGGAGGGAGAGGAATAAGGGACTGGAGGGAAGGGAGAGAGCTGCTGGACATGGGATGGAGAGGAGGAGGGGATTGGATGGGAGAGAGCTACTGGACATGGGAGGGAGAGGAAGAAGGGACTGGAGGGAAGGGAGAGAGCTGCTGGACATGGGATGGAGAGGAGGAGGGGATTGGATGGGAGAGAGCTAGGACATGGGAGGAGAGGAAGAAGGGACTGGAGGGAAGGGAGAGAGCGTCTGGGACATGGGAGAGAGAGGAATAAGGGACTTGAGGGAAGGGAGAGAGCTACTGGACATGGGAGGGAGAGGAATAAGGGACTGGGGGAGAGGGAGAGAGCTGCTGGACATGGGATGGAGAGGAGGAGGGGATTGGATGTGAGAGAGCTACTGGACATGGGAGGGAGAGGAAGAAGGGACTGGAGGGAAGGGAGAGAGCTGCTGGATGGGAGGGAGAGGAAGAGGGGATTGGATGGGAGAGCTACTGGACATGGGAGGGAGAGGAAGAAGGGATGGAGGGAAGGGAACGAAGAGGGAAGGGAGGGAAGGGAGGAGAGCGTCTGGGACATGGGATGGAGAGGAAGAAGGGACTGACGGGAAGGGAGAGCTGGGACATGGGAGGGACTGGCGGGAAGGGAGAGAGCTACTGGACATGGGAGGGAGGAGGAAGGGGCTGGAGAGCTGCTGGACAAGGAAGGAAGAGGAAGAAGGAACTAGAGGGAAGAGAGCTGCTGGACATGGGAGGATAGGAGAGAACGAGGGGAGATGGATGATAGGATGCAGAGAGAAAGGGAGAAACTAGAAGGATGTGGAGAGGGAGGAGACTGAACAGAAAAGGGTAGAGCGATAGACACTGGATAGAAGGAGAGGGAGATAGAGACACTAGATGGAAGGATCAGGAGAGAGGGTAGATGAGTGGAAGGATAAGGAGAGAAAGAGGGAAGACCTGGATGGAAGGGTAGGGAGAAAAAGGAGACGCTGGATGCAAAAGAAAGAGGGAGACACTGGAAGGATGGGAGAGAAAGAGGGGAGCTGCTGGATGGAAAGAGGGAGAGGACAGAGTAGGGAAAGACTGGAGAATAAGAGGAAGGGGCATGTGGAGAACAAGGGTGAGGAAAGATGAAAAGCCATAGGTGACGAATGGACAGGAAACCCTGGCAAGAGAAAGACGAAGGAAAGCAGAATCTAGAGCTGGGAGCAACACAATGAGAAAAAGTAAATGGCCATACAAGAAAGGTAAAGAAATAATTTATTTTTAATTTAGGATAAAGTAATATGGTACCTGTGTTAATGAAGTTTCAGAGACCAATACTTCCTTCCTTAGGTCAGGAGAGGATATCGTAACAGCATTATACTGACCTGAGGCAGGAGGTTTTGGCCTCTGAAAGCTCACTGAAAAGTGTGACTACATTTTGCTGGGGGAGGGGGTAGAGAGAAATTTTGTGCCCACCCACTTTGGGTTCAGGCCCACCCAAAATTGGCAGTCTGGCTATGCCACTGAGATGTACAGATTAGCAGGACCCAAAGCAGTCCAAATCAAGTAAAGTCAGAAACAACACAGTTTGTATTTAATTATTCAACTGCCCTTAGGATTCACCTTTGGGTTTAAAAAGCAAAACCATGTGCATGTAAGGAGTGGTATAAATGAATTAAAGCAAAGTTTAAAGCAAATGCCATTAATATGTAATACTTGGTAGCATAATGAAACAGTGATAGAATATTCACATAGCAAGCAGCCTGGGGCAACATAATTAACTTTGTATAAACTTGGTGGCTAATACTGTGCTGAACTGGACAATGTTGGCACGTTTAGACTGACGCTGGACAGAACTTCTGCATGAAGGAAACCCTTTCCTTATTATTCAATACCTTTATGTGAAATAGTAGTAATAAAAAAGGCAAGTGCATTTTTATAATATACCACTGCAATCCACAAAACAAAGGAGCAAATTCCTACATGCAATCTTTTTCTTTTAATATAGGCACAGGAAAAAAAGATGTTAAATTCTTCCAGGTTTCAACCTAATTCATGTTTAATGTGGGATATAAATGTAAATTTCAAAAGTGGAAATGATCTGAAACTCTAAACTGTGGTTATCCAAAAACTGTAATGAAGAGTCCAGTAAAGCTTTATGGCAATATACAATTCTTTTTTAAAATTATTTTAAAAAACTAGGAAAAGACCTCAAAACGCCCGAACGCTTACTTTTGATTTTCCGCATCTTTAGCTGGGCATGTGGTGTTCATCACTGGTCATAAAAACCTCGTAAATTTTTTACTTATTTTTCACCATTTAAAATATTTCATTAAACTTTATTTATCAATTATGAAAAAAAACATTTCTTTATTTTAGAAACAAGGTCTGTCTTCTTTGACCATGTGTATTGCAATTGTCTTTGCACTATAAACAATTTTTGAAGCATAAAAGACGAACATTTATCTGCTTCAAGAATTATCAAAAATTGTTTATAGTGCAAAGACAATTGCATACACATGGTCAAAGAAGACAGACCTTGTTTCTAAATAAAGAAATGTTTTTTTTCATAATTGATAAATAAAGTTTAATGAAATATTTTAAATGGTGAAAAATAAGTAAAAATAAATACGAGGTTTTTATGACCAGTGATGAACCACATGCCCAGCTAAAGACGCGGAAAATCAAAATAAGCGGTTTTTTTTTTGTTTGTTTGTTACATTTGTACCCTGCGCTTTCCCACTCATGGCAGGCTCAATGCGGCTTACATATTGTATACAGGCATTATTTGTACCTGGGGCAACAATGGAGGGTTAAGTGACTTGCCCAGAGTCACAAGGAGCTGCCTGTGCCTGAAGTGGGAATCGAACTCAGTTCCTCAGTTCCCCAGGACCAAAGTCCACCACCCTAACCACTAGGCCACTCCTCCACTGTTGCTATTATTTGAGATTCTACATGGAATGTTGCTATTCCACTAGCTTGTACACACAAACCAGGACTTATAGCCACCAACTTCAAGAGAGTGCTGTAAAACAGTTTACACCAGTATAATATTATAGAATATTTTTTATGTGTATAGAGTACCCTCAGATATTCACCACTATAACTGCAGTCAATAATGCTGCTACAAGTAGCATTCTTTCATCAGGTAACTCTAACAATTTTTTGGGGAGAGCAACATATGCTCATTTTATATGCTTCCCAATCACCTCAGTGCTATAAAATCACTTATTACTTTTAAAATTGTATATACTAGGTGAAAACTGTGCACTTATCTCTTAAGTTCTTGCCTTCCAGGCAGAACTATCTTGCCTTGCTGAAACATTCGTCAGTTGCCTTCCCCTGAACCGCCCGACTCCGCGGGGTTTCAATCACTTTCCTCAGGGACAAGGGTTAAGGCCGCGGAGTCGGGCGGTTCAGGGGAAGGCAACTGACGAATGTTTCAGCAAGGCAAGATAGTTCTGCCTGGAAGGCAGAACTTAAGAGATAAGTGCACAGTTTTCACCTAGTATATACAATTTTAAAAGTAATAAGTGATTTTATAGCACTGAGGTGATTGGGAAGCATATAAAATGAGCCTATGTTGCTCTCCCCCAAAAATTTGTTAGAGTTACCTGATGAAGAAATGCTATGCCACTTTGTAGCAGCATTATTGACTGCAGTTATAGCTGGTGAATATCTGAGGGTACTCTATACACATAAAAAATATTTCTATAATATTATACTGGTGTAAACTGTTTTACAGCACTCTCTTGAAGTTGGTGGCTATAAGTCCTGGTTTGTGTGTACAAGTTATTGAATGTTACCAGAGACATTGATATTGTGGATTCGTTTTCTGTTGGTGGGCTATTCCACTAGCAACATTCCATGTAAGTCGGCCCTTGCAGATCACCAATGTGGCCGCGCAGGCTTCTGCTTCTGTGAGTCTGACGTCCTGCAACATTCCATGTAGAATCTCCAATAGTATCTCTTTTATTTTTGTTACATTTGTACCCTGCGCTTTCCCACTCATGGCAGGCTCAATGCGGTTTACATGGGGCAATGGAGGGTTAAGTGACTTGCCCAGAGTCACAAGGAGCTGCCTGTGCTGGGAATCAAACTCAGTTCCTCAGTTCCCCAGGACCAAAGTCCACCACCCTAAGCACTAGGCCACTCCTCCACTTCACGGGCATTTTGAGGTCTTTTCCTCATTTTTTTTAATAATTAGAAAAAGAATTGTATATTGCCATAAAGCTTTACTGGACTCTCATTACAGTTTTTGGATATAAATGTAATAATAAGTAAAAATAGATAGAAACTCTGAATGTTGAGCACCTGATTCTCACACATGATGTTTGTTTTAGTGGCTCATTCTCTGCATGAATGTAACAGTGCTAGGGTGTCCCTTTAACCAGCTCCTCCAAATGAAACACTGATTACAATTTAAAACAAATTACTACTGTACGTATGAAAAGTTATTCTGTTCTTATACTTCCTCTGTGTACGTCCGTATGCTGCACACGTTGGTATCTTTGAAATATAAGTGAGATAATAAAAGTGCTACCAGCAAAAGAACAACGTGAATGCAGCAGCTCATAGGTTTGTTTGCTTTGTTTTGAGTGTATGGCGATGAAGGCTGCATGAGGAAGGGGAAACAGAGACCACCCTAACTGGCTTTGACTCCCTCCCTCCCACCCACACACAACACCATCCATCCACCTTTCCTCAAGCCCTGGATGTCCTCCCTGCACATACCTCAGATTACCCTGGTGGTCTAGTGGCTTGCGTCGGGGCAGGAAAGGTCCCCACGCTTTCCTGCCCGCTGCCGCTGATTCTCTCGTTTCTGCTGCTTGTTTAAAACGGCCAGTCTCGAGTTCAAGCGGCGGCCTCGCGAGATTTCCACAGCCGTGAACCCTTGGCAGCCGTTTTGAATCGGCGCCGGGAGAAAGACAGTCTGCAGACGCGCCGGGCAGAAAAGAGGGGGGCTCTTTCATGCCCTGAAGAAGTCACTAGACCACCAGGGCACCACACCAAGGTAAAGGAGGGAGGGATCTACATGGGGGGGGGGGGGAGAGAGGGAATCTGGCTTTCTTTGGGGGGGGGGTCAAAGTGACGGAGGCAGGGCGGGGTGTGGTGACACAGGGGGTAGGGGTGCGACAGGGTGGGTGCGACGGAGGCGGGGCATGTGTCCTTTTTTTTCCCTTTGAGCAGATATGGTAATCCTAACTAGGGTAAACGTGCTTTGGAAGCCATTGAATTAGCACATCTGACTGGGCCCTTCCTAAACATTTGTTCCCTGTGCCTTAATGCTGTGCTGTGTATATGTTTATATAGTTGGGTCAGCAAGACTTGAGGAGAAGTTTATTCTGTGCCTCTCAAAGGTTTAAAGCAGTTCACCAGCTGTTGCTGCTGTAGTTTTTTGTGTTTTTTTATTTATGTATTTAAATTTTTATATCCTGCCTTAACCAAGGCGGTTACAATCTCACGTGCATAATTAATATACACATTCTAACACTTTCCTATAGTTTGACATCTCAGGTGTTGGATTCACCCAGCCTCTGCCATCATTGGTTAGAGCTAGACAGAATGCAGAAAAGAATCCCAAATAGAAGGTGATAACCTTTTTTATTGCACTAACATAAACATTTCTTGGCTAGCTAATAGCCTCTTTTTTGGGTATGAGCTGAACGATGTGGCAAACCCCAGTATTGTACTGTCTGATTGGCCGAGAAGTTTACTGAGGGTTTACTTCTGGGGAGTGTGTTACATTATGGTGAATTGCTGTGGATCCTCCCGGTGCCTCCCGAGGAATACCTCCTGGGAGATGCCAGCAGAAGGATTTATGAGTCTCTTCTGCCTTGGTTCACAGATGGAGAAATAGTCATCACAAAATACTTGAGCTTGGCTGTAACATTCCTGCCTGTACTGGGTTTTTACATTTGTCTTCTCATAGCAAGCAGTCCAATGCATTCCTTCAAACACATTTGTCTGTCCTGGATTTTCAACCCTTTCGTTTCATTCCTGGATGCAGTACACTGCTCATAATTGCTCCTGTTGGAAACAGTCTTCCAGTGGACAGTAGCTGTGGGACTGGGGTGCCGGCATTGCACCTAACCAGGGCAGGAGCGGATTGCCGAGCAGTTGGTCAGGGGGCATGGCAGGGGCAGCAGAGCGACTGCTGTAGTGCAACACCCTCATGTACTGCTCCTGCTCAGACTCTTACTGTGGAGGACTATGCAAAGCACTAAAGCAATCTGGGCATCAGAAACGGTGCCATTTATACATTATGTACAGATTTGGCCATGCATGCAATATAATTGCTTAATGAGCCAATTAGCGCTGATTGGGTGCTAACAATCAATTATTGGCACTAATTGACAATAATTGGAATTTACGTGTGCATCTTTATAGTCGCTATTCTTTTTTTAATACTATAAAGCAATGAAAACAAAGAAATTCACCCTTCCCCCCCTGTCACTCTTCAGTACATGGCTCACAGCGCTAACACACACAAACAGTGGTGGATCACCTTCTGTGGGTGTTGGCTTCACAGTGCTAACAACCACTCAGGAACACCCACCCCTCCCTTCCATACACACGTGTTCAGGGAAGCAACCAGAATACTGTGTGGAACCTGTGTGAGACAGGGTTGTTCCCACAAGTTCAGGCTACCCGGACGACCTCTCTAGCTAATCCATGTAAGCCTCCCAAACTTTGTGAAACTGAGGGAGCCTATTTCTACAGATAGCAGTAAGTTTAGACATCAGATATACAAAATTTACCTTACACTGAACTTGAAGGAGAGAGGGACCTCCTGTTGCTTCCAAGCAGATGCCAGCATAAGCGACCCGTCGTGAATATAGGATGTGTTAAGTAACAACTCTTCACCCGCAGTTCTGCTGGACCAAAATGGAGCAAGCAGCCAGCCTTCGTTGGTGGTACCCGAATCCCCAAGTCCATTACCTGTCCCCAATATTGCTGAGCTTTGGAGCAAGACCACCAAATGTGAAGATAAGTGCCCTGACCTCCACCGCTTCGCCAACACAGGTCTGATCCACCCAAACATAGCTTTCAAGCGCACCGGAGTGAGATGCCAGTGATAAGCATTCTCAGCTAGACTGTTGGGAGATAGAGACCCATAACAGATTTCTATAAATCACCTCCTAACCCCATGCTTCATACTGAACTCCCAAAGCCTCCTCCCATAGCCTGTCATACTTAGAGGGGATGTTATTGGGTCAGCAAAGCCCCGGCTACAAAAGCCCTTGCATGGCTTGCTGAAGTGGAGAAATCGATAGCAACAACTCATTTTTAGTTCAGTGTTGGATAAAGTCCACATTGCCTATAAGGAAAGGAGTTGTGTCCCAACACAAGCGCAGAGAAATCCACAATCTCCCCCTCCTCCCACAGCTGTCCCAAAGTGCAAAGTCCCCTTCCTTTCCATATGCCATCAGTACAGTCCAGCCCAGGGGAAACCCTTCAGCAAACAAATGGGGGTGGCTGAAATAAGCGTGACCCGAGAGGAGGCTGCCCCTTGCCATAGCTTGAGAATCTGGTTGAGAAGAGGATTAATAATATATAAACGCCCTCCCATAAGTGCCCCACACAGCCATGGCAGCACCCATAGCGGGGTTTCCCCCACAAACGCCTGTTCCATCTTAACTCAGCTTTTATCACACTCACATTTCCAGTAGAACCAAAAATTGGGCACCCCCATGCCTCCCTGTCCCCGAATTGAGATGAACTCTTCCCAACCAGGAAATATACAATCTAAATCTCTGCACCTAAATTAAGTTCAGATTCCCCAAATTCTAACACTGCATGCAAATCCTAGAACCACGCCTGACCTACCCATGCCCCTCCCTTGGCCACACCCCCTTTTCAGATCCATGCAGAAAAATTTAGACACATCTATATAGAATAGTGACTAAAGAAGGGAAGTGACTTCATCTAGCGGATGGCAGTCTAGTCGACGAACTCCTCCATACTCTGAGAAATAAGCCTTCATTAGCAACTCCACAAAAGTTTTTGATCGGGCTGGATCACTTGTGAACAATAGCAGATATCGGCCAGTGGTATATCCGGTCGTAGGACGCAGACAGATCTTAAAACCTACGCTTATCAAGCACAAATTGCATCGGAGCGAGGTGCAGCCAAGATGGTGCAGGCTGCATCCTCTGCCGCTTCCCCGCCTAAGGCGCCTGAGACTGTAATGCTAGAGAAGGACCAGCCGCTCGATTTGCCAATAGGGACGGGCCAGCCAGATATCCATCTGAATGGTAGACTTAAAATCAACTATGGAGAGCCTTAAATGAGACCTTCTAGCAGATGTTGTGAGTACATAAAAGATAGATGATGTCGGTCAGCATTTGACACTTCAAGGAATGAGTTATCCAGCACGACCTTGATAAGGCTGACTTAAGTAAACGTGCGGATAGCCTGGATAACAAATATATAACCTATATATTTAATCCACAAGGGCAAGTAATAAGATACATTACTGCCTTAGGTACAGGATATGGAACATTTAATGTAAATCCATTTCTTATAAACATCATCCCAAAATTTAGAAGTTTCTTCTGTAACATTACAGATGACACAATGGCCGCATTTAAAGTGTCCCGAATTTTGAATAGATCTATCTGACCAGACATCTGATTGACAAAATATATAGGTCAAACAAAATGTATGCTGAAAACCAGACTGATTGAACGCAAACATTGTATTACTACTGGGAAAATCCATATGCCTCTGGTGAAACACTGCGTGACTTTGCAATATTCATTTGAACAATTGCGATGTATGGCCATTGAACAATTGATGGACAATTTATTTATTTGTTACATTTGTACCCACATTTTCCCACCTATTTGCAGGCTCAATGTGGCTTACGTAGTACCATGAGGCGTTAGCCACCTCCAGTGATGAAAACAAATAAAGAGTGATGTGATTATCGAAGGAGATTATGTGTTGCAAATTAGGAGAATCGTAGAGAAGAGTTATATAGTGTTCATTACGGGCTTTGGTTTCGTTGTGTTGCTGGGTTCAGGCACTTAAGTTGAGTCAGTGGGGTATGCCTTTTCAAACAGGTTGGTCTTTAGTGATTTCTGGAAGTTAAGGTGGTTGTACGTTGTTTTTATGGCTTTCGGTAGTGCATTCCACAGTTGCGTACTTATATAGGAGAAGCTGGATCCGTAAATTGATTTGTACTTGAGTCTTTTGCAGCTAGGGTAGTGAAGATTTGGACATAGGGGGGATATTTCTCATTGCCTACATCAAAAAGAACAAAAATGGATATACAAATTACAAACTGTGACACTGAAGGGATTAAATGGCCCATTAGAGTGGGAGGTGTTGTATTAGGGCTGGTTTATAGTTCACGTTAAGTGAGGGAAAGCATTTCATTGGTCTGGCTCATTCATTACTGATATCGTGCCAGGGGAGGTTCCAGCTGAGAGAGTTTATCTCTCTCTCTCAAGACCAAAAGATTCTTCTAAAATTGGTAATATATTCTTAGATCATAGTTACATAGTAGATGATGGCAGAAAAAGACCTGCACAGTCCATCCAGTCTGCCCAACAAGATAA
The DNA here is from genome assembly GCF_901765095.1 of Microcaecilia unicolor. NCBI lineage: Eukaryota > Metazoa > Chordata > Amphibia > Gymnophiona > Siphonopidae > Microcaecilia > Microcaecilia unicolor. The sequence continues at coordinate 14,576 of NW_021963676.1, read as the reverse complement.
TACTCATATGTGCTACTTTTTGTGTATACCCTACTTTGATTTGTACCTGTGCTTCTTCAGGGCACAGACCGTATAAGTCTACACCAGCACTATCCCTGCCTCCCAACCTCCGTCCCGCCTCCCAACCACGACTCTGCCACCCGATCTTCGACTAAGCTCCTGAGGATCCATTCCTTCTGCACAGGATCCATAGAGGCTTCTTGAGCTACTTTTAAATTTAAATCCATCTCTCCCTTGATTTCTTTGAAGCAACCAGGTATTTCTTAAAGAGTTCCAAAGAGTAGAACACTAGGGGGTTTTGGAAAATTTAAAATTTGCCACCACGCATTTAAACTCCTGAAGGTCTTTAACAATATTATTTATCAAATTCTTCTGAACAGAAAAGTCCGTTTAACTTCTTCCACTACTTTAGACAACTGATCTACTTTCACAACCAAAGATGTTACCTCAGCTGAGGACTTGGAAACCTGTAGTTTGAAGATGTTGCAGGACTTCCCAGATAGCGTCCAAGGTAACCGCCCCGGGGCTTTCAGTGCATTTTGCGCTGTCATGACCTCCTCTGGCACTTGATTACAATCCTTTGGTCTGATTGCCCTACTATGGGCTCTGGACCCAAACACTTTGGCTGTTGCTGGACAGAGTGTTTTATGTGACATTGGAGGCGACAAGATGTTTGAAGCACAAGAAACAAGCATTCCCACGCCTGTTTCCACAGCCGGGTGTCCTTCCCCAAATGTTCCAACCGATAGCCCAACAGTGAAGCAGTCCGTCTGCTGCTGACCTGGAGGGATCGCTTGATCTGCAGTAGGAGCTTCCACAGATCCTTTACACTTGGTATGAAGCATATCCCAATCTTCAGAGCTTATCTCTTACAGCTTAGAGATCGAGAGGGACATAGTAGATTCCATCCACTTATCTGAACCAGTAAGGCAAGTTATTTTAGCTAAATGGAAACCATCAACAAGAAATCTTGCCAATTAAAATGGAAATGTTTTTCTCAGTGAGCAAAGTTGCAGAAGGTTAATTTAAACTCTTGTTCTCCAGAAATTATCCTTTTACATAAGTACATAAGTACATAAGTAATGCCACACTGGGAAAAGACCAAGGGTCCATCGAGCCCAGCATCCTGTCCACGACAGCGGCCAATCCAGGCCAAGGGCACCTGGCAAGCTTCCCAAACGTACAAACATTCCACACATGTTATTCCTGGAATCTTGGATCTTTCCAAGTCCGTTTAGTAGCGGTTTATGGACTTGTCCTTTAGGAAACCGTCAAACCCCTTTTTAAACTCTGCTAAGCTAACCGCCTTCACCACTTCTCCGGCAACGAATTCCAGAGTTTAATTACACGTTGGGTGAAGAAAATTTTCTCCGATTGTTTTAAATTTACTACACTGTAGTTTCATCGCATGCCCCCTAGTCCTAGTATTTTTGGAAAGCGTGAACAAACGCTTCACATCCACCTGTTCCACTCCACTCATTATTTTATATACCTCTATCATGTCTCCCCTCAGCCGTCTCTTCTCCAAGCTGTATAGCCCTAGCCTCCTTAGTCTTTCTTCATAGGGAAGTCGTCCCATCCCCGCTATCATTTTAGTCGCCCTTCGCTGCCCCTTTTCCAATTCTACTATATCTTTCTTGAGATGCGGCGACCAGAATTGAACACAATACTCAAGGTGCGGTCGCACCATGGAGCGATACAACGGCATTATAACATCCTCACACCTGTTTTCCATACCTTTCCTAATAATACCCAACATTCTATTCGCTTTCTTAGCCGCAGCAGCACACTGAGCAGAAGGTTTCAGTGTGTTATCGACGACGACACCCAGATCCCTTTCTTGGTCCGTAACTCCTAACGTGGAACCTTGCATGACGTAGCTATAATTCGGGTTCTTTTTTCCCACATGCATCACCTTGCACTTGCTCACATTAAACATCATCTGCCATTTAGCCGCCCAGTCTCCCAGTCTCGTAAGGTCCTCTTGTAATTTTTCACAATCCTGTCGAGTAACGACTTTGAATAACTTTGTGTCATCAGCAAATTTAATTACCTCGCTAGTTACTCCCATCTCTAATCATTTATAAATATATTAAAAAGCAGCGGTCCTAGCACGGACCCCTGAGGAACCCCACTAACTACCCTTCTCCATTGTGAATACTGCCCATTTAACCCCACTCTCTGTTTCCTATCCTTCAACCAGTTTTTAATCCACAATAGGACATTTCCTCCTATCCATGACCCTCCAATTTCCTCTGTAGCCTTTCATGAGGTACCTTGTCAAACGCCTTTTGAAAATCCAGATACACAATATCAACCGACTCCCCTTTGTCCACATGTTTGTTCACTCCTTCAAAGAATTGAAGTAAATTGGTCAGGCAAGATTTCCCCACACAAAAGCCATGCTGACTTGGTCTCAGTAATCCATGTCCTTGGATGTGCTCTGTAATTTTGTTTTTAATAATAGCCTCTACCATTTTCCTTCATCTCTCACACTTGGGCCTCAAAACATAATCTGTGCATCTCCAGCCAGCTGCCATTTCAGATTTCCCCTTCCCCTTCAGGGAAAATCAGTCATCACGCATCCCCTCATTTCTCATTTATGAGGACTCACAAACCTAAAGCCTCCTCTAAGATTTCCACCTCCGCATGGGATCGCAACATTGTCTTATCTCAGCTTCTGGAAAACCTATTTGAACCACTGGATTCAGTGTTGATCAAACATTTAACATGGAAAATGCTTTTCTTGGTGGTGATAATCACAGCAAGAAGAGTCAGTGAGTTGCAAGAATTGGTGCATCATCCCCTTTTATACTGAAATTTTTTCACAACAGAATTGTGCTCGGGATGCAACTTAAATGTCTTCCAAAGGCCATCTTGGATTTTCACCTAATCCAGACCATGTTACTACCCTTGTTTTTTTTTCCCCACCTCACCATTTCCAAGCTGAAAGCCCTACTTCATTACCTCCAGGGTACGAAGGGTTTCCGTCAATCATCACAACCGTTTTGTATGCCAACACACCAGGAATACCAGTCTCCAAACGTACTCTTTCCAGCTGGATAGCAGACCGTATTTCCTTTTTGTAACGTGAAAGCTAATCTACCATCCCCCCACTGCACACCAGCTCGGGGCAACAGCAACCACTATAGCAAACCTAATTTTGCAGAGCAGCCACATAGCCATGAGTACATAGGCAATCGAGCCTTTCGACAATTGGTTTACATTGTTTCTGAGGCAATAAAGACCTGGTTCATTGGATAAGCTTTGGTTTCCTCCTTTTTTTTTTTTACTTGCTTACTCCTGATTGACTGTTGCCTGTACACACATCTGTGAGGTTTGAAGCTTCTGCTCTGTTTGTTCCATCAGTACATAGCTTCAGTAAACATTACTGCCTCGACCATTCGTCAGCACAAGATGCAGCGTTCAGGCAAGCAGTTCTACTGAACCTTTTTGCAATTTAAACCTATCCAGAAGTCATCCTCCACCCAGCTTTCACCGTGGGCCAGTTAAATCTCCATAGCAAACCTGGCCTGTGCTTGGGTCTCACCTTAGAGTGGAGCTGCATCCCCCTGCTTGTCTGCAGAGAAATTGCTTACCTGTAATGAGGGTTCTCTGTAGGCAGCAGGAGTATACTGTTGCACTCGCCCTCCTCCATCCCTTCAAAAAAAAAAAAAAAGAATAACCTATTATCTCAACTGCTTGGACTATGATGAGAGAGAGAGAGAGAGAGAGAGAGAGAGAGGAGGAGGGGATCCCATAGCATGAGGAATCCCACATGAATGCTTAGAAGGATCTTAAAATTAGATTTTGCTGAGCTGAGTACCCCTGCTGTCTACGCAGAACCTTATTATGGGTAAGCAACAGTGCGTAATGTTCATGAAACATTTCATTTATATGTTTTGGGTGGGACTGATCTAATTTTGGGATCTGCCATGAGCTTGTGACACAGACTGGCCACTGTTGGAGATGAGATGCTGGGCTTAATGCACCCTGGTTTGACTCGGCATGGCTTACGTTCTGACGCCTCAATCTTTTCATCCTTTCTTCGTCTGTTCTGACTGAGGTGCTTTTGCTTCTAGTATGACTGTAATGCAGCTTTGTGCCTCTTCGATTGCCTTATACACCCACCCCCTGACAGACCAATACACACAGTTATGCAGGAGCTTCATACATGCACACTCACTCCCTGGCGTGGACATAGATGCGTATCGCCAAAAGCTTCAAGATTAGCACACAGAGGAACTCTGATACACTCTGTCAGCTCTGGAAATGGTTCCTTTTCAATTATATCTGGGCTCTCGGGAAAAATAAATCAAGGTGGACAGGCACAGGACAGGCATGCCAGTACTAGATATTACATAACCAGATAGTATCTTGTAAAAATTCAAAATGCAAAATTACAGTTAAGGAGCAGTTTTATAACCTTTTGCAAAATAGGATCTTTAAGCCATCATAGCAGATATGAGGCCAAGACCTGGTGTCTTGAATTTTAAAAGACGTCTTCTTTCCCTAAAATACTTTTGGTGAATGCTTGTAGTGTGCTTAGGATTTTACAGCAGCCTGGATCTGTATTTCCACTTTCCCGGATCAATGTATTTGGGTTGGCATGAGTGAGGAGGCAACCCTGGCACTGCTGCTCGCATAGCCAGATTGTTGTAAGCAGTGGGATTGAAAACTTTATACTTGGAACATGAAACTCTTCTAGTGAGCCATTTCTCAGTTTAGCAGGCTTGGGAACAGGAAACAAGAAAAGAAAGGACCACAAGCCCATCTCTTCTGCTTATTCCTGATGTGTGCAGTGACGTAGCGAGGGCGGCTGACACCCAGGGTCGGTCGCTGCTGCGCCCCCCCGGGTGCAGCACTGTGCCCCCCCCCCCGGAGCGCATTCTTTCTTACTTGCTTGCTTGCTTTAGAAGCGAGGGATGGGCGGGAGGGCCGATCCCCCCCGAGTCCACGTCGCTGGGAGCTGCGTCGGCTCCATTGGTTCCTTGCTCTCTCTGCCCCAGAACAGGAAGTAACCTGTTCCGGGGCAGAGGGAGCAAGGAACCAACGGAGACGACACCCCCCCAGCGGCGTGCACCCGGGGCGGACCGCCCCCCTTCCTACGCCACTGGATGTGTGCACAACTTAGCTCTGGCTTTCTGGAAAGCTCATTGATTTTGCATTACTGTAGGCCATGTGAACTTTTTCTCTGTTTTACATTTTTCAAATCTGTATGAAAAATGTTATTCAAAGTTGTTAAATCGCGACAGGATTGTGAAAAATTACAAGAGGACCTTACGAGACTGGGAGACTGGGCGGCTAAATGGCAGATGACGTTTAATGTGAGCAAGTGCAAGGTGATGCATGTGGGAAAAAAGAACCCGAATTATAGCTACGTCATGCAAGGTTCCATGTTAGGAGTTACGGACCAAGAAAGGGATCTGGGTGTCGTCGTCGATAACACACTGAAAGCTTCTGCTCAGAGTGCTGCTGCGGCTAAGAAAGCGAATAGAATGTTGGGTATTATTAGGAAAGGTATGGAAAACAGGTGTGAGGATGTTATAATGCCGTATATCGCTCCATGGTGTGACCGCACCTTGAGTACTGTGTTCAATTCTGGTTGCCACATCTCAAGAAAGATATAGTGGAATTGGAAAAGGTGCAGCGAAGGGCGACTAAAATGATAGCGGGGATGGGACGACTTCCCTATGAAGAAAGACTAAGGAGGCTATGGCTTTTCAGCTTGGAGAAGAGATGGCTGAGGGGAGACATGATAGAGGTATAAAAATATTGAGTGGAGTGGAACAGGCGTATGTGAAGCGTCTGTTCACGCTTTCCAAAAATACTAGGACTAGGGGGCATGCGATGAAACTACAGTGTAGTAAATTTAAAACAAAAATTTTTCTTCTCCCAATGCATAATTAAACTCTGGAATTCGTTGCCGGAGAACGTGGTAAAGGCGGTTAGCTTGGCAGAGTTTAAAAAGGGGTTAGACGGTTTCCTAAAGGAGAAGTCCATAAACCACTACTAAATGGACTTGGGAAAATCCACAATTCCAGGAATAACATTATAGAATGTTTGTACGTTTGGGAAGCTCGCCAGGTGCCCTTGGCCTGGATTGGTCGCTGTCGTGGACAGGATGCTGGGTTCGATGGACCTTTGGTCTTTTCCCAGTGTGGCATTACTTATGTACTTATGCACATGTATAACAAGTGAAAACGTTCACAACATTCCATAAACAAAATGGTGCTGGTTTTGATGCTGCTTTTAACTCCTAACCCTTATTCACTTGTTCAGAACCCTTATTTTATCATCCTCACTTTAATACCTTATCTCTTGTTTGATTGTGAGCTCTGTCGAGCAGGGACTGTCTCTTCATGTTCAAGTGTACAGCGCTGCGTACGTCTAGTAGCGCTTTAGAAATGATAAGTAGTAGTAGTGGTTCAAGTCAGCCATTTTGACAAAAATGGCAGGAAAGGAGCCAAATGGACTTCTTCCTGCTCTAAGAAGAATATGGCCCTCATTTTACAAGCTCTATTCCCATTTGATATATGCATAAATCAGCACTTAAATGTTTATCTTGCACAAGCGTCTAAGTGCCAGTATTATAAAGCCAGGATATGCTCGTATCAAACCTGATAGCTTGCAAATGGCAAGGGGGTGTGGCCTGGATGGGTCTTGGGCAGTAGAAGAGCATGAAACGTTCATAAATATTTAGTCCCCATTTCAGAAGAGGATTAAACTTCTATGCCTTACGCTCCAGGCACATTTAGGATTCGGTAAATAGCTGCACTTCACTGGAAGGATTAATGGGGGGGAGTTGCCCCCTTAATCCCCCAAGTGGTTTTAGTGTCCCCCCCCCATGCTAAACTTGCAAAAGAAACTGTCACTGTGACAGCACTGAGATAATAACCAGTTATGTTTTCAAGGTCGCAAAGATAATTGATTATGTGCTTTTTTATACATTTCTTTTCTAAAATGGAAGTTTATACGGCTCACACCTGGTGCATAAACATGCATTTCTCCTGCATTTTGGAACAGGCTCTGCCAACATCTGATAAGAGGGAGCACATGGGGAGGTTGGGAGAGAGGCTTTTTAAAATGATTTAAGTGATGGCTTGGGAGGGGAGGGGTCAGACTTTTTTCTTTGTTTTTTGGGGGTTTGTGTTTTCATTTCCCACATTTTTTTTTTTACTTTAAAGAAATGAAACAAACCATCAATGAAATGAAAATAAAAAAATGTTAAGTGCGGACTCCTGCTTCTCAGTGGTGTTAAAGGTAGTATACCATAAGCCTTTTGATTTTTTTTTGTACAACAGTACAGATAAGAGAAACTGATAAAAGTGATCCAGGCAAGAACTGCCATTAACTTGGGTAAAAATCTGAATGACTGATAAACTCTCTACCATGGAGGGGTCATTGCTGCTGACTGGAAGGTGGTCCAAGCTAGATTTCCAGGTGCTTAACATACCCAGTTCTCCAAAGCAAGTTTCTAGCTGTTTGTGGAGCCTGTGCAGTAGCTGCAGATTCTGCTTTAGCAATAGACAGTGTATTCAGGAGGGGTGAGAGGCCTTGGAACAGTGAATTTACATCCAAAGACTTCAGTTCCCATGCCCTTCCCTCCCACCCTACCTCCTCCTTTCCCTTTGAGACCAGACCTGGAAGCTTTTCAGGACAGACAAAACCCAGCTCATTCCAAGTTTGGCAGACAGAATTATCAAAATAAATATTATGTTTTTCATTAAAAGAAACTAAACTTCTCAGCAGTTCTCTAAGAGTATACTCTACCCTAAAACAGGACTTATGGCAATGTGCTTCCCTGGTCCCATGCGCTGCAGTGTCATATGGCAGTGCACTTCCCTAGTCCCTTGTGCTGCAGTGTCATATGGCAGTGCACTTCCCTGCTCCTGTGTGCTGCAGTGTCATATGGCACTGTGCTTCCCTGCTCCCATGGCTGCAGTGTCATATGACATGCTTCCCTGCTCCATGAGCTGCAGTGTCATATGCAGTGCATTTCCCTGTCCCTTGTGCTGCAGTGTCATATGGCAGTCACTTCCCTGCTCCTTGACTGCAGTGTCATATGGCAGTGCGCTTCCTGCTCCCGTGGCTTCAGTATCATATGGCAGTTCGCTTCCCTGCTCCCGTGCGCTTCAGTGTCATATGGCAGTTCGCTTCCCTGGTCCCTTGTGCTGCAGTGTTATATGGCAGTGCGCTTCCCTGCTCCCGTGCGCTGCAGTGTCATGTGGCAGTGCACTTCCCTGCTCTCGTGCGCTGCAGTGTATATGGCAGTGCGCTTCCCTGCTCCCGTGCGCTGCAGTGTCATGTGGCAGTGCACTTCCCTGCTCTCATGCGCTGCAGTGTCAATTGCAGTGCGCTTCTCCTCTCGTGCGCTTCAGTGTTATATGGCAGTGCGCTTCCCTGCTCCCGTGTGCTCAGTGTTATATGGCAGTGTGCTTCCCTGCTCTCGTGCGCTGCAGAGTCATGTGGCAGTTCGCTTCCTGCTCCCGTGCACTTCAGTGTCATATGGCAGTTCGCTTCTGGTCCCTTCTGCGTGCTGCAGTGTTATATGGCAGTGCGCTTCCCTGCTCCCGTGCGCTGCAGTGTATGGCAGTGCACTTCCCTGCTCTGTGCGTGCAGTGTTATATGGCAGTGCGCTTCCCTGCTCCGTGCGCTGCAGTGTCATGTGGCAGTGCACTTCCCTGCTCATGGCGCTGCAGTGTATATGGCAGTGCGCTTCCCTGCTCCCGTGCGCTGCAGTGTCATATGGCAGTGCACTTCCCTCCTCTCGTTGCTTCAGTGTTATATGGCAGTGCGCTTCCCTGCTCCGTGCGTCAGTGTATATGGCAGTGTGCTTCCCTGCTCTCGTGCGCTGCAGATCATGGCAGTTCCGCTTCCCTGCTCCCGTGCGCTTCAGTGTCATATGGCAGTTGCGCTGGCCCTTGTGCTGCAGTGTTATATGGCAGTCGCTTCCCTGCTCGTGCGCTGCAGTGTCATGTGGCAGTGCACTTCCTGCTCTCATGCGCTGCAGTGTTATGGCAGTGCGCTTCCCTGCTCGTGCGTCTGTGTGTCATATGGCAGTTCGCTGCCTGGTCCCTTGTGCTGCAGTGTTATGGCAGGCGCTCCCTGCTCCGTGCGTGCGAGTGTCAGTGGCAGTGCACTTCCCTGCTCGTGCGCTGCAGTGTTATATGGCAGTGCTTCGTGCTCCGTGCGCTGCAGTGTCTGTGGCGTGCTTCCATGCTCCCGTGCGCTGAAGTGTCATATGTTTGGCAGTGCACTTCCTCTTCCCCTCTAGTGTGCTTCAGTGTTAGTTTATGGCAGTGTGCTTCCCTGCTAGTGCGCTGCAGAGTCATGTGGCAGTTCCGCTTCCCTGCTCCCGTGCGCTTCAGTGTCATATGGCAGTTCGCTTCCCTGGTCCCTTGTGCTGCAGTGTTATATGGCAGTCCTTCCCTGCTCCCGTGCGCTGCAGTGTCATGTGGCAGTGCACTTCCCTGCTCTCATGCGCTGCAGTGTTATATGGCAGTGCGCTTCCCTGCTCTCGTGCGCTGCAGTGTCATATGGCAGTTCGCTTCCCTGGTCCCTTGTGCTGCAGTGTTATATGGCATGCGCTTCCCTGCTCCCGTGCGCTGCAGTGTCATGTGGCAGTGCACTTCCCTGCTCTCGTGCGCTGCAGTGTTATATGGCAGTGTGCTTCCCTGCTCCCGTGTGCTGCAGTGTCATATGGCAGTTCGCTTCCCTGCTCTCGTGCGCTGCAGTGTTATATGGCAGTCCGCTTCCCTGCTCCGTGCGCTGCAGTGTCATGTGGCAGTGCACTTCCCTGCTCTCATGCGCTGCAGTGTTATATGGCAGTGCGCTTCCCTGCTCTCGTGCGCTGCAGTGTCATATGGCAGTTCGCTTCCCTGGTCCCGTGCGCTGCAATGTCATGTGGCAGTGCACTTCCCTGCTCTCGTGCACTGCAGTGTTATATGGCAGTGTGCTTCCCTGCTCCCGTGCGCTGCAGTGTCATATGGCAGTTCGCTTCCCTGGTCCCTTGTGCTGCAGTGTTATATGGCAGTGCGCTTCCCTGCTCCCGTGCACTGCAGTGTCATGTGGCAGTGCACTTCCCTGCTCTCATGCGCTGCAGTGTTATATGGCAGTGCGCTTCCCTGCTCCCGTGCGCTGCAGTGTCATGTGGCAGTGCACTTCCCTGCTCTCATGCGCTGCAGTGTCATATGGCAGTGCGCTTCCCTGCTCCCGTGCGCTGCAGTGTCATATGGCAGTGCACTTCCCTCCTCTCGTGCGCTTCAGTGTTATATGGCAGTGCGCTTCCCTGCTCCCGTGCGCTTCAGTGTTATATGGCAGTGTGCTTCCCTGCTCTCGTGCGCTGCAGAGTCATGTGGCAGTTCCGCTTCCCTGCTCCCGTGCGCTTCAGTGTCATATGGCAGTTCGCTTCCCTGGTCCCTTGTGCTGCAGTGTTATATGGCAGTCCGCTTCCCTGCTCTCGTGCGCTGCAGTGTTATATGGCAGTGCGCTTCCCTGCTCTCATGCGCTGCAGTGTCATATGGCAGTGCGCTTCCCTGCTCTCGTGCGCTGCAGTGTCATATGGCAGTGCGCTGCCCTGCTCCCGTTGCTGCAGTGTCATGTGGCAGTGCACTTCCCTGCTCCTGTGCGCTGCATTGTCATATGGCAGTGCACTTCCCTCCTCTCGTGCGCTTCAGTGTTATATGGCACTGTGCTTCCCTGCTCCCATGAGCTGCAGTGTCATATGACAGTGCACTTCCCTGCTCCTGTGTGCTGCAGTGTCATATGACAGTGCATTTCCCTGGTCCCTTGTGCTGCAGTGTTATATGGCAGTGCGCTTCCCTGCTCCCGTGCGCTTCAGTATCATGTGGCAGTGAGCTTCCCTGCTCCCGTGCGCTTCAGTGTCATGTGGCAGTTCCGCTTCCCTGCTCCCGTGCGCTTCAGTGTCATGTGGCAGTGAGCTTCCCTGCTCCCGTGCGCTTCGGTGTCATATGGCAGTCCGTTTCCTGGTCGCGTGCGCTGCAGCGTCATATGGCAGTGCGCTTCCCTGTACTGTTACACTGTCTTTGGACCTCACTGCTTTGTAGGGCTGACAATCTGGAGAAGGACACTGCAGCCACAGGATAAGACTGCTCTTGCTTTTTTGTTTCTGTCATCTCTTCAGCTGTGAAACATCATTGCCTTGGTTAGAAGGGGAGCTGAAATCATTTAGTGCAGAGGCCGGATTACATAATATAAACATGTGTTCCCATCAGCAGGGTGGGACCAAGAGAAAGTGGTGCAATCCTGCTGCTTCTGATTTCCACAGTATTCTCTGCCTAGAAAAAATAAGTGCTTTAGTTTTTGTTATTCACGAGACGTACAGTTGTACAATATTTGTATTTTCATTACAGAAGTTCACGTGCTCTGTCCTACGGTTCTCAAGCAACATCTGCAGTTCTATCCTGGATTGAAAATTCACTTTTGAAACTGACAGAATTTTACATTTGGGGTTTGTAGTGGTTGTGGCTGTCTAATGCTAATTTGATTTTGGTGTGACAGTGGGGAAGAAGGACCAAACACCTGCTATTGAAATCCGAACTGTAATTGGGAAGCAGAAGTGAAACTGGCTGTCTTCCTGCAGCTCCATGCAGATCAGAGCCAATGAAAGGATTAATCCAATGTCCCAAATTGCCTTCTCAGTCTAGTGCTGTGACAGCTTTCTAAGCAGTTCGGCCCTCCCAGAATTAGCTCAGTCCCCTTCCAGATGAGAGAAACTCAGCACTGGCTTCTGCAAGATTTCTGTTGATTAACGCTAGTGTTAGGGTAACTGTCCCTCCTGGAAGAGAGGACCATCCAAGCTGCACAGCATGTTCAAATTCAGGATAACTCATTTGGCCTTTGACTTTCACAGTATATTAATGGCTGGGTGTGAAGAACAGATTTATGAGCTCTTGAAAACTCATGGACAGTAATATTGTTGGATATTAGTTATCGTAGGCAAATTAAGGGGCCCTTTTACTAAGTGGCAGTAAACACTAATGTGTGCTTAACCACACGTTAAACAGGCGCTACCGCGGGACACACTCGAGGGTCCCACGGTAGATCTGAGATTAGTGCGCACCAATTCCACGCTAAATAAATAAAAACATTTTTTAGCATGGGAGTATGTTTGGAGGCAGAGAGAGTAGCCTGGGTAAATTGCCGCACTGCTTGATTAGCTTGGGGTTAGGGTGGGAACTCTACCACCTAGCAAATGGGTAGCAGTAAGGGCTCACGCTCTAATTGTGCTGCTCAGTGGTGTTTGCCACAGGTGGGCCTCACGTAGGGTTCAGGCCCACCATCCCCAGCTCCACCAGCTGAAGACCTCCCCCTGATGGTAATGAAAACGCTACTCTCCTTGATACTATCACTTGCGCATGCTCGGTTTTCAGCTCATGCCTGCTGCAGACTGTCAAGGTGGAAAGAAGCGTTTTCTCGCCAGCTGAGATGGGTTTTTTTGGTGGTGGTGTGGGGGGGGGGAGAACACTTGGTGCCCACCCACTTCTTGCCTAGGCTCACCCAAAATCTGTTGTCTGGCTACGCCCCTGGTGCTGCTACGCTAAAAGTGGCCTCAGCAGGTGGGAAACCCTTGCTCTAAAAATAGCACAGACCGTTTTTTAGCATGGCTTAGTAAAATGGCTCTGAAAGCTCTTCCATTTGATTGAAAATAGAACTTAGTATTCAGCTAAGAACTTTTTTGGAGGGCTGCCTATGTATGGGGGACAGGGGGAGAAGAGGGGCATTGTTGCCATCCTCAAGCATGGGCAGTAGATTAGTAGATTTGTATTATGTAACATAGATGTCAAGAGGTGACCCTCTGTCCAGATCTCCATTATATCTGGGGACCAGTCTTCTTTGTGGTAGTTTGATGCTATATTCTTAGTAGAACATAAAAAATAGAAAAATGAAGGCAGATAAAGACTATGAGGCATATTTTCAAATATGCCTCCTTATGGCCTATTCAGTCTGCCTGTCCATGCCATGTGCTCCACCTGCCTCTTCCTTAGCTTGGGACAAATACATAGGATCGTTATCTTGAATTCAGATAGTCATCGTCTCCACCACCTCCACCGGGAGGCCGTTACACGAATTCACCACCCTTTCCATGAAGAAGTACATCCTTAGGTTACTTCTGAGTCCATCCCCTTTCATCTTCATCCCATGTCCCTTCATTCCAGAGCTTCTTCTCAGTTAAAAGAGACTCATCTCCTGTGCATTTATGCCACAGAAGTATTTAAATTTCTCTATCATTTCTCCCCTCTTTCACCTTCCTTCCAAAGCATACATAATGAGATCTTTAAGTCTGTCCCCATATTCTTTATCATGAGGACTACTGACCATTTTAGGACTAATCACATCCTGCCTATATGTTTCTGCAGGTGTGGTCTCCAGAACTGAATACAGTACTCTAAATTAGGTCTCACCCAAGACCTATACAGAGATACTATCACCTCTTCTTTCCTGCTGGCCATTCCTCTTCCTGTGCACCCAAGTATCCTTTTTGCTTTTGCCATCACCTTTTCTACCTTAACATCAAGTACAATCACACCCAAGTCCACTTCTCTTCATGCACAGAAGTGTTTCATCCCCTAAACTATATTGCTCCCTTGGGTTTTTGCAGACCAATGCATGACCCTGAATTTTTTAGCTTTAAATCTAAGTTGCCAAATTCCAGACCGTTCTTACTTCGCTAAGTTGCTCCTCATGTTATCCACACCATTAGGGGTGTCTACCCTATTGCAGATTTTGGTATCATCCATAAGAGGCAAACCTTACCAGACAGCGTTTCAACAATATCGCTTCCAAAAATATTAAAAAGGACTAGTCCAAGAACTGATCCTTGCAGCAGCGTGAGCTCTATTTACCACTATCCTTTGTCACCATCCACTCACCCAGTTCCTAAACCGTTCAGTCTGTTTTAGGGTCTATATCAAGGGCACTCAGTTTATTTTATTAGTTGTCTATTGGAACCGTGTCAATGGCTTTGCTAAAATCTAAGTACACCACATCTAGCTGTCTCCATTGATCTAACTCTTTGGTCATCCAGTCAAAGAAATTAATCAGATTTATCTGACGACCTGCCCCTATTGAAACCATGTTGCTGTGGGTCCTGCAAGCCATTGGATTCCAGAAACCTCACTATTCTGTTTTAGAAGCGTTTCCATTAATTTACATACCAAAGCCCGACTGAATTTTGGCTTCAGTGCTGAAACCTGCCCGAAATTCATGTTCGGCTTTGATTCAGTTTCAGTTGAAAATGGTGGTGCATTTTTGGCTGAAACCGAAACTGTCATCTCCATTGACTAGAAGGAGCCCCCCTTCCAGATCCACCCATCGGTAGCAGCCCCCTCCCACGCGATCCCCACTTGCTCTTGCATCAAAATGTCGTCCAGTACCTCACTTCTGAATGAACCTGTCTTAATATTGAACCACACCTCTAGTGATCACTGGATACCAGATGATCACACACTGTAACATAAGAAATTCTCTCCCCATTTGTAAGCACTATGTCCAGTATGGCCCCATCCTGTGTGGGTTTCAATACTAACTGCTGGAACAGTTCTCCCTGTAGA